>NW_025407973.1:385154-603647 GCF_008403515.1 Naegleria fowleri
TAATGATAATGATAAACATGTTGCAAAGAAGCTCACGCAATTAAGAACCCAATTCAAAAACTTGACAAATTATTCCAAGAAAACGAAAAATATTTGTATACTCTAAATAGTTTCATTCATCTCGCTACTCATCATCCCAATTTCAAGTCAAGTTGTATTACCACCAATTATGAAGAACTATTATTCTCTGTAATAAGAGGCAAATACCCACATGCGACCGTTAAACAATTTTGCCAAGGTGAATATTGTATATTTCTTATATTGCATGCTTCTGATGAAGTTCGAGGTTTCTCTCTTCCAGATATTCCTTTAACAGACCATTATAATGGAATGAATATGACAATCAAAGAAATACCACAGCTCCCAAATATTTCACAAAATCCTTCATTCCAAAAAAAAGATCAAGAAAAAATCCAACAAGGCTAAAATGATTTTGCAGTGAATTAAAAGTTTATTGTGCAATTGTTAAACATTCAATTTGTGAACATTTTGCATGGATTAATTTTTGTATTTTCAAACTGACCCTCTGCTTTTGTTGGATGTTTGTTGTTTCAACAAGTTTTTCACCAATTTTGAGGGCAGTTTTGGTTGCTGTGTTTGCATTGACTGCTTGATATCTGTCTGGTACGGAATTGCTCTTCCAATTACCGTGTCTTTTAATATCGGATTGAGTGATTCCGTTGCAACTTGCTAAAATTGTTGTTGAGGTTCTTCTGGTAAAAGTGTCCAGTATATCTATCAATACCTATTTTAGAATTCTCCAAAGTTCCTTTCTTATCAATTTCATATTGCACGTCTGATGGTAGACAATGCTTGTTCTCCAATAAAAAGGACTTCATATCTTTGGAAAGTGTGTCTTTTCCAATTCTAGATCTATAAATAGTGGATCCATTAATTCTTGGCCAAAATCTCACGTCCCTTTTTGTGTCCGGAATACACTCAACATAGTTCTTGATGATGGTGTAAGGTGTTTTTCGCAATACTTCTCATATAGCTCGTACTTTTTCTTGTATTCCTTGATGGTGCGAGCGTTTTTACTGTCGACAACACTTGTGTCTGCTTGTTGATCAGTGTTATCAATGGCTTCCATGATCTTGTCTGTTTCTGTGACTTTTCTCTTTGTAGCGGGTGTTGCTATTGGATGTGGGTACATTTTTTTTCGGTTGGTTTTTTAATCGAGTTTTTGCAGGAACACAGTAAAAAATTGCTTCTGTCTACTCGAAACTTCAGCGAAACAGTAGTAGAGTCACCACCTCCAGTTTGTCGATTGATGATGTTGAATTTAACACGTGTGGGCCTGAACATGTGTTTTCTTTGGAAAGGATAAGAGAAGAAGGAAGATACAACGGGTGCTCCCTTACCGAACAAAAGTAGAAAACTTGCGTTCTCTGACAACCAGCAGGTTTATCAAAATTGCCTTTTTTAACTTATTTCTAAAAAGGAAAAAACACGAATTTATTTTGCTGCTTGTCAAAAAGCATTCGACACAGGTGGCAAGAGTATTAAAAGGCGATGCAACAAATCGCAATTTAAAAACTAAAAAAGCTTCACATTTGTAAATAAGCATTTCTCTAACGCTTGATTTTTCAAAGAAAACAACATTTTCAAACAAGATGGATGAAATCAATGTCATGCTTCCCAAGCCAAAAGATCTTGGAAAACAACACAAAAAGCATCGCACAGTTTCGAATGAACACGATCGAAGACCTCACCGATTTGTGACCAATCAGAAAAAACAAGGAGGAGGAAAATTCAATTATGGAAAACCAGGAGATGAAACGATGGTTTATGTGAACACTGAGGACGGTGTGTTAGATAAGGAATTGATTGAACATGATGCTAGCGTGTTGGAACAACTTCATGGAGCTTCCACTGTGGTGGTGGCTAACAGGACTGAAGAAGAAACTGAAGAAGGCGGTGGTGAGGAAGAAGGTGAAGGTTATGAAGAAGGAGAATACGATGAAGGCGAATGGGAAGAAGGTGAAGATTATGAGGAAAGTGAAGAGTAGTCATCATGATACGTTTCATTGTAACAGAGAGATCGATGATCATCTATTTTCAAATTGTAAAAAGAAATGGTTCATCATCGATTAAGCCTTAGGCCCTACATAATGTAAATCTAATTGCTCTCCTTATAACTCATTGAAGAATTGTACTGCTATGAATAATAATAATAATAATTAAATAACAATTTGTTGTTGTCATTATATATTATTCTACCAATATACATAGTTGAACAATTGGCAGTGTTGCTGTATACAGGTGTTGTACCATCCACCCACATGAAATTTTGATTAATACATATTCTCTCATAGCTACATAATTGTTCGGAAAAGGATAATGCTCTCTCTAATATTCAGCATAGGCAGCCACACGATCTGTGTCTTGATTTTGCTCATCTCCATCCAAATATATAGCAGCAATGGTCCTTCGTGTATTCTCAGCACTATCAATACTCTTCTTTAAAACAGTTTTTCTTCGATTGGAAGCTGGAGCCTTTGCTCTTGTCATGACTGCATCACAAGAGAGCGTACCGTGGTGTTTTCTTTCATGTCCAGTTGCATCGGGAACGTGTTCTCTCTTGGGTGTTGGAGGTGTTCCTCCTCCCATCATGAAAGCTCCACCAAACATGGGAGGAGATGTTGTTGGTTCAGTTGTTTGCCCTGAACTCAACGAAGAAGAAGAAGAATAATCCTTCTTGGGCATTCCCATCATTCCGAAAGGAGGAGATCCCACCGAGTTTTGCTTCAACTTGGCTAACTTTTCAGAGACGGAAAGTCCCTTGGGGACACCTCCACTTTCTGAAGAGGGTGTGGAAGGAGTAGAGTTTGTGGATGAAGTGCTGTTGTTGCTGCTGTTATTAGTAGTAGCAGCACTGGACGAGAATTTGGAAAGCTTTTCTTGAACACTGGGTTGTTTTTGAGGTGTGGATGTTGTTGTGGTGGTGGTGGAATCGTCTGTCTTCTTTTCGAACATGGCAAATTTGGATTTCACACCACTTCCACCTGGCGTGTGAGTAGTATTGCCACTACTACCACTAATGTTACTACTTGTGGAGGCTTCAAAAGTCAATGGCTTATTGGTTTCTGGAGTCTTGTCTGTGTCCTTCTTTTCAAACATGGCAAATTTCGATTTCACACCACTTCCTGTTGTAGTGGAAACGGTGGAAGTGGAATTATTGGTAGATGGTGTGGATGGAGAGGCCTTATTGTTGACCTCCGTGCTACTTGCAGTAGGAGTAGAAGTGGTGGTTGGTTTAGAATCCACCCGAGTAGTGGTTTCGGTTTTAACTTCCTTATTCTCGAACTTTGGTTCAATTCCTGATGATGGCTTGTTGGTTTCATTGAATACTTTTTCAACTGTTGTGTTGGAATCAACATTCTTCTTTTCCACAGACGAGGTGCTTTTTGCGGTTGAGGTCTCCTCTGCTGTCTTTTTCTCAAACATGGCAAATTTAGATTTCACACAACCAGTTGTTGTTGAGCTTATTGTGTTGGAAGAATTTGCTGTTGTGGTGGCAGAAGGAGTGGTGGCAGATTTGGAAGTTTCAGTCGTACTACTTGGTTCCTTCTTTTCAAACATGGCAAATTTGGATTTCACACTACCAGTAGCAGCAGTTGTTGTTGAGCTTGTGGAAGTGTTTGTTGAAGAAGTGCTCGTTTCTGCTGCTGGAGATGTTTCAGTCTTCAGGCTGCTATTGATCTTCTCTGATGGTGAAACTGGCTTTGTACTTCCATTGTCAGTGCCTTTCGAATAAGAGGAAGTGTTGGTACTTGGTGTGATTGGTGACACCTTTGAAGAAGGTTCTGTGGTTGATGGTGAAGCATTTGTTGTCTTGGTTCCTACACTTGATGCCTTACTTGGTGTTGTATTTTCAGTAATGACCTTGTTTGTTAATTCGCCAGTAGTAGTCGCCTTTTCGGATGTTGAGGTGACTGTTGAGGAGGATGGCTTTGGAGGGTCATTCGATGGTTCCTTTTTCTCAAACATGGCGAACTTTGATTTCACACCACCAATTTCACTTGCCACCGATTTGTTGGGATCTGAGTTGCTTGAAGTTGTACTTGTGGGATTTGCAACTTTGGTTTCCGTTGAGGCATTGGTAGCACTTTCAGCAGCTTGTTTGTTTGGAGTCGTAGTAGTACTGGTGGTGGTTGTGGTTGTTGTGGCAGTATTTTCAGCTTTGTTCTCACTCTTATTAATTACTTCAGAATATCTTGATAAAACGCTTCCACGTCTCAAGTTTTCAGTGGATGGTTTTGGTGGAGGTTCATTCGATGGTTCCTTTTTCTCAAACATGGAAAATTTCGATTTCACACCACCAGAAGTCGTAATTGTTGAGCTCGTGGTGGAAGAAGTTGAAACGGTGTTTGTTGAAAGAGAAGTAGTGCCGGGTGTTGGGGTTGGCGAACTTGTGGAGCCAATGTTGGCACTTGGTGGAGTGTTGACACTCTTTGATGTTTCCTTAGTGTCTGTCTTTTCAGATTGTTGTTTGTCCTTTGGTGGTGAGGAGTTATTTTTGCTGCTGCCGAAAGAAGGAGAAGGTTTTGACTCTATGCTTGTAGTGACTGGTGGAGTGGATGATGATTTGTCGTCATTACTTTGTGTTTTTTCAGTCGGAGTTGCAACAGTGACAGTCACATTTGGAGAGTTTGTCACAACAGTGGGTGTGCTTGCTGAAAGAGGAGGAGTCGAAGATGCAGATTTTGCATTTTCAGTCTTTGGTTTCCACTTTGGTCCACTTGATGTGTTTGGAGATGTCTTTTCCTCCGTATTCTTCTTTTCGAATTGTGAAAATCGATCCTTAATTGAACCAACACTACCAGTAGTAGCAGTAGGAACAACATTGCTGGTGGTATTACTTGTGGTTTGTGATTGTTGTTGAGAAGTCTCAAAAACGTTCTTTTTTTCCTTCAACACATTGGATGATTCACTACTTGGTGAAACTCCTCTTGGAGAAGTGGCATTGGTTGAAGAAGGTGGTGCTTGATTGAACAATGCCATTCTGGAAGCAATTCCAGAAGTCAATTTCTTTTCTCCATTTTGTTGTTGTTGTGATTGCTGACCAGTAGTACTGGTGGTGGTGGCAGTGGCAGAATCCGATGTTGCACTCATTCCTTGTGGATTGATTTGTTTTTTGTTTGTTTCCAAATTTGTTGTTTTTTGAGAAATATTTGGTGACTTGCGATTCGAATGATTATGACTCAATGATGATGAGAATAATGGTGAATGATTGGTACTGCTAACAGTTGGTGTACTTTTTGAGAGATTTCTCGTGCTTGTCGACTTGTCACTATTGAAATCTTCCTTTCTTCCTGGTGATAATGTGGAATTAACTTTTTTCACACTAATTGGAGTTACTACCGGTAGTGTTGTTGTTTTGGATATGCTGCTGTTCTTACTTGTATCGTTATTCTTGTTTTGACTCTCAAAGACACTAATTAATTCGAGTGTTCTTGGTGATGGTTGTGTTGAAGAGAGTGATGATGATGATGAAGCAACACCTAAAGGTGATAATGAAGCAACAGGAGAGGATGAAGAACTCGAAGAAGAAGAAATTGAAGATTGATAAAGAGTTAAACGAGCAGCAAGTTTTGGACCAATTCCACCGCCACCACGAGGAGAAATAATAAAACTTGTTGATGAAGTACCAAAACAGGTATTTGTTGTGTTATTAGAATTATTAATATTATTGTAAATATTAGATGTACTTTTTGTTGTTGTTTTTGGAGATGATGATACGACTGCTGTTGGAGAGGACATATAAGTCCCAAATGATGATGATTTTGGAGTGAAGAAATTGAAAATTCAAAGTTTTGGTGGATGAATTCTCTCTGCAATGAATGAAATACGATGGAAATTTCAAGGAGGAGAACAGCAAGGCTCAACAACACGTCACGTAATTCAGCGGCGTGTGGATATTGGTGATAACTACCAGCCAAAGGTAGATTTTTTTTTTGACTTTTGGCATTTTAAATGTCTGGATAGAAATGGCTAAGATTTGATTGATTGGTGGAGAATTGTAAGGTTTATTGGTTTGATGAGTATTCTCATATACATAGGCATCCGAAAACCAATTATGTTCAGAGAGGTTCCTTATTCTTTTTAATATTTATTTAAAAAGAGTTTCTTGAAACACTAAATGTAATTAATGTACATGTAATTCAAACTCTTTCATATGTACTTTTGAATTTAACAATTAATAATGATTCACTCTATTCTCACACATCTCAAAAAATGTCATCAGTCGTTGACGTGAATCGTTGCATTGAAAAACTCGAAGCTGGACGTCTTCTCACAGAATTCGAAATCAAGTTTGTCTGTGAAAAAGTTAAAGAAATTCTCATCGATGAAGCCAACGTTCAACGTGTCAAATCTCCAGTCACCATCGTTGGCAACATTCATGGTCAATTTCCTGATCTCAAAGAATTATTTAGAGTGGCTGGTAAAATTCCCGATACCAATTATTTGTTTTTGGGAGATTATGTGAATCGAGGAAATCAATCGGTTGAAACTATATCATTGTTGACTTGTTATAAATTGAGATATCCAGAGAGAATAACATTGTTGAGAGGTAAGTGATGATAGGGTGACAACTGGCATTTCAAAAATTATTTGATAAAATACATATGGCATATGATGAATTTTGTGGTGTTATTATGATGAAACATATTCAAAATTTATGAATTTTAAATTATTCATCATCATTACGAAAAATCGGAATTAATTGAAATTCATACACCATGACCACAACAACAACAAAAACAAATTGCAACAGGAAATCACGAATCAAGACCAATTACTCAAATCTATGGCTTCTACGAAGAATGTACCATGAAGTATGGAAATGTCAATGTATGGAAATATTTCACAGACATGATGGATTATTTGACTGTGTGTGCCTTGGTCGATGATTCACTCTTTTGCGTTCATGGAGGTTTGTCACCTTCGATCGCCACTCTTGATCAAATCCGTGTATTAGAACGATTTAAGGATATTCCAGAGGAAGGTCCAATTACTGACCTCTTATGGTCTGATCCCATGAATGATGATGACGACTTTGGAATCTCTTCTTCGAGTTCGCTGGATTTTGGAATTAACACAAGAGGAGCAGGATTCATCTTTTCACAAAAAATTACCAATGAATTTATGAATCTTAACAAGATTGACCACATTGTTCGTTCACATCAATTATGTATGGATGGATATCAAGTGATTTGGGATGGCAAACTCTCGACAATTTGGTCAGCTCCAAATTATTGTAATCGTTGTGGAAATATTGCTGCAGTGATGGAAGTGGATCGAGATTTGAAACGATTTTACAACACTTATCAGGCTGCTCCTCGAAAGACCATGAGAAGACAACGTTTGGAGAAGGAGGAGAATGCATTCATTGGAAGTCAATTTGTCGGTCAAAATGTGAAGGCAGCTCAGCAAATTAATGTTCAATATTTCTAAGATTGTAATTCTGTTTCGTTCCGTGAATTGTACTTTTAAAAATCTGTTTTTTAATGCATGCGTACTGTCTTTGGTTCAACCTGTTCATCAATAAAACAAAACCCTTGAAGCTAGTGAAGGTCTTGAGTAGATCTTAATATTGTACAAATTACAAGTGGGTTAGTTAGTGTTACAATGGATGCAGATGAAATCAGTATTTGAATTGGTAATTAATTTGGGCTTCCAGTGATTTAATTTCGGGCATAAAAGTCTTTCGATTGTCAACATCTTCCATGAGCCAATCAATAATAAATCTCAACAACTTCTTTCCATCACAGCGAAGCCCATACTTGATCTTGGTCGCTGCCTTTAAAAAGGTCGTCAAAGTGGATGGAGAAAAGTTCAATAATTCACTCTTATTGGAGGTCAAAATGGTATCCAAGTTCTTACTCATTTCCGAGACGCATGTGTGGAGTATTCGTTCAAGAAATGGGTCCAGTGGAGTGTTGAGAGCTAGTAGTTCTTTGAAAATAACAAAACAGTTGGAAGGTTTGATATTGGTCTCAAGCTCCACTTGAATACTTTCAATCAAGTTTCCTTGAACGAGATATTTCTGAGCTACTACAAGAAGATTCAGAGCCTGTTGAATACTGTAGGTCAGCTCTCCCGTATAAAAGAACTCGAGGAGTTGCAACAAGGCTTCCTCTTCGGGTTGGTGGTTGACGATCCATTCGTCGATCATTGAATGATTAAGCGTCGAGGGTGGCCGATGTCTAGGACTACCGTGCTCCAATTCATCTTGATGTGGGTTAAGTACGCCGTTTCGTGATGATGTGCTCGTACTGGGCAAAGTAGACGAGATCTCTTCATAAATCAAATTGTGTTCATCAAGATCGAACCGTTGTAGAGATTCCTGACAAGACTCCGATTCACAAGCAATTTCTTCTTCATAGGGATTGAACAACTCTCGAAACATGTTGCTATGAACAGAGAGTATTCCTTTCCAAACCCGAATTCGCTTATTCAACTGGACCAGAACCACCGTAAAATCAGAATAATTCTGGTTATTATACAAATGCTTAAACCTTGCTCGATGATCTTCCTTATACAGGACCATCTTGAAAGTTTCTAAAAAGAAGGACTGGAATTAATTGATGAACGAATAATCTAATGTTCAGACCAGAGAAAATTGGCGATGAGTCTTTTTTTATTTTAATTAGAGAGAAGAATGAGAGAGATGACCATCGTTGATATTTTTTACGCCTTCTTCGTCTTTGCTTTTCATTCGTTCACGAATGATTGAGAGCACTAAGAAGATGATTTCTTTTACATGTTTGGCATGTTGTGCATTGATCACCAACATTCATGTCGTCCGCCCTTACCAAGTTCAGTTTCATATATGAGAGATGGGCCCATGTCACAACTTAACAGTAATTTTTTCTTCTGAGAATGCTCTCTTGTCTGAATAGGGTTTCTTCATGTGGTTTTATGTCCAGTTCGATTTCCGTTCCGGGACATGTATAATCGGGAAATAGTGAAAGCACCATCATCACGCATCCACAATATGGAATTCAGTTGTTTCTTTTAGACATGAAGAGAAGATGGGATTAGGAAACTTCGGATTTTAAACCATAAAAGACAACAACTGTTGATGAAGTTCATTCAGTTGGAATCAATGAAACCGCAGTGAAGGAGACGAGAAGAATGCAACAGTCTACCACGTAGATCAACAACTACCACCACCCTCCGAGTACAGAGGGCGTTTGATTTTGTTCACTGAGTGGAGGAACAGACTGTAACTGAACAATAGGAACAAGAAACTTGTGTGAAGTCTGAAAAAGGATTGCAAATTTGTTTCGTTTCTGTGAGATTCGGTACAAAGTGTTCCTCCACTTGTCACCTTGCACCCATGAAGGAAGGGTTTGGTGCTGTTGCACAAATTTAGCAACGTGATTCACTTAGACAAGTGACAACTGCAAAAAAAAATCAACTGCACTGGCACTATCTTTCACAACACACACAATTTTGTGAAAAAGATGACACTGGTGACCACGAGCAGCAATAGTAGAATTAGCACTACTGGCTTCTCCCTCTTTTCATTTCCTCGAGTCATGACTCATTCCCAACCACAACAAGGACACGCTCGAGTTCCTTCCTTCACTTCGAGCTTTTGGGTCATGATGCTTTTATCAATCCTCATCGTCTTCATCATCAACACCCACTCTCTCAATATTCAATTTGTTCTTGCGACAACAATCCCTCCCAAATATTCAATCACAACCATCGCAGGTGGTGGCAACACAGGTGCCAGCGACGCAACTTCCGTCGTGTTGAATGGTCCTTCAGGAATTAGTATTGGGTCTGATGGTGTTATTTACTTTACAGAAAAGGGTAATAATCAAATTCGTAAACTCAGTTTTGACTCGAACACTGGTACTTATTCAATTTCGACTTTTGATACTTCCTCCCTCTCACCAGCCGTCGACACTCCCACTGGAATTTTTGTGAAACAAGATTCGGTCAACGGAGATGTCATTTATTTTGCTGACAATGGTCGAGTGACAAGTGTGGCAAATGGTGTAGTCCAAACTATTCATGACAAAACCAGTGATGCTAATTTCAACCCATCTGGCTTGTCAATGATCGGAGGCGATCTCTATGTAGCAGATAGTGGTAATCAAGTGATTGACAAGTGGACATCCAATGTGTACAATGTCTACGCTGGTTCAACTGGCACTGCAGGATATCAAGATGCTGATTTCTCGGCTGATCCAGCTGCTGTTCAATTTAACAACCCAGTGGGTGTTGCTACAACGAATGATGCAAATCCCATTCTATATGTGGCAGACAAGACCAACAATAGAATTAGAAAACTCTTCCAATCGGCAAGCACTACTTTTGCAGGAAGTGGTAAGTAGTAGAAACAAATATGAATTTCGTGAATTTGTCGCTCATACCATTATTTGCAACGTGTTAACAAAATTTTGGCACTTTCTAATTGGTGATCGTGCTGGTGTTTACAAATAGGATCTTCAACAAATGAACAAAACGTTGCGAATGCTGATCCTTCGTTGGTGGATCTTGTTGGTCCACTTGCTGTCTCTGTGGCACCTAATGGAGATGTCTATCTCTCTACCAGCTCTCGAGTGTATATCATTCATGCAAATACCCAAAAAATTTCCACAGTCGCTGGATCTGGAACATCAGGAGATGGTTCCGCTTTAGGAGCAACCCTGAGCTCACCTGAAGGTATTGCCGTGTCATCGGATGGAAAATCAATTTTCATTGCTGACACTGGAAACAATCTGATTCGTAAAATTTCTTTGGATTATTGTGAGAGTGGTTATGTTTTTGATAGCACCAACTCTGTTTGTGTACCTGTATGTTATGGTCTCCCTCAAAACGACAGCAAGGTCTGTAACGGAAATGGAGCATGTATTGCACCAAATTTCTGTCAATGTGACCTCACTCATGGTGGATTGAATTGTTCAATTCCTATGTGTTATGGATATTATGCGAACGACACTAATAATGTTTGTAATGGTCGTGGAGAATGTACTGATGTTGACAGGTGCGTATGCAGCACTAATTATGGCGGCAACCAGTGTCAATTAGCAAGATGTAATGGTATATTGGCAGATAATCCCTCAACGGTTTGTAATGGTCGCGGCTCTTGCAACGATGTTGATGTTTGTCTCTGCAACAATGGTTATGGTGGAAAATTCTGTGATTTAGTCAAATGCAACAATATTCTTTCCAATGAAACTTCAACAGTGTGTAGTGGAAGAGGATCATGTGATGATGTTGACACTTGTCGATGTCATGCTGGATATGGAGGTCCATTTTGTGAACTTGCCAAATGCTACAATATTCTTTCAAATGAAACGACAACTGTTTGTAGTGGAAGAGGATCATGTAACGATGTGGACGCCTGTGTCTGTAATAATGGATTCGGTGGTCAATTCTGTCAACTTGCCAAATGTAATGGTATTCTTGCTAATGAAACAACAACAGTTTGCAATGGTAGAGGATCATGCAATGAAGTCGATACTTGTAATTGCGTCGATGGCTTTGGAGGACAATTTTGCCAACTCGCCAAGTGCAATGGTACTTTGGCCAATGAAACATCAACTGTTTGCAGTGCCCGTGGCTCCTGTAACGAGTTGAATGTGTGTGTCTGTCACGAAGGCTATGGTGGAGAATTTTGTGAATTGGCAAAATGCAATGGAACTTTGGCCAATGAAACATCCATGGTGTGCAGCGGAAGAGGTTCATGCAACAACGTCGACGTTTGTGTTTGTAGTGAAGGATTTGATGGCCAATTTTGTGAACTCGCTAAATGTAATGGAACTTTGGCCAATGAAACCTCAGTGGTTTGCAACTCTCATGGTTCTTGCAATGAGGTAGACACATGTGTCTGTCATGATGGTTATGGAGGAAAATTCTGTGAATTTGCTAAATGCAATGGAGCTTTGGCTAATGAAACTTCCACCGTGTGTGCTGGTCGTGGCTCTTGTAATGAAATTAATGTTTGCGTCTGCCATGAAGGTTATGGAGGAGAATTTTGTGAACTGGCAAAATGTAATGGCATATTGTCCAATGAAACTTCAGTTGTGTGCAATGGAAGAGGACCCTGCAATAATGTCGATACTTGTATTTGCAACAATGGCTATGGTGGAAAATTCTGTGAATTGGCTAAATGTAATGAAACTCTCGCCAATGAAACGTCAACGGTATGCAGTGGACGTGGATCATGCAACGACGTGGATGTTTGCCTCTGCAATAACGGATACGGTGGTCAATTTTGTCAAATCGCTAAATGTAATGGTACCTTAGCAAACGAAACCTCAGTGGTTTGTAGTGGAAGAGGATCTTGCAATGATGTCAATGTCTGTGTTTGTAACTCTGGATTTGGTGGTCAATATTGCGAATTAGCCACTTGCAATGGAACTTTAGCAAATGAAACTTCAAGTGTGTGTAGTGGTCATGGCTCTTGTAACGAAGTTGATGTTTGTGTCTGTAACAATGGTTACGGAGGAAAATTCTGTGAACTCGCCACATGTAACAATATTCTTGCTAATGAAACGGTGTGTAGTGGAAGAGGATCTTGCAATGACGTGAATGTCTGTGCTTGCTCCGTAGGATACGGAGGTCAATTCTGTGAATTGGCAAAATGTAATGGTACTTTGGCAAACGAGACGTTGAGTATTTGCACCGGAAGAGGTTCCTGTAATGACGTTGATGTTTGTGTCTGTAACAATGGTTTTGGTGGAAAATTCTGTGAACTCGCCAAGTGCAATGGAACCTTAGCTAATGAAACTTCTACTGTTTGTAGCGGTCGTGGATCTTGTAATGACCTTAATACTTGCGTTTGCAACAATGGATTCGGTGGTGAATTTTGTGAATTAGCCAAGTGCAATGGTACTTTGGCCAATGAAACATCGATAGTTTGCAGTGGAAGAGGTTCATGTAATGATGTGAATCTATGCGTTTGTAACTCTGGATTTGGTGGTCAATATTGTGAGTTTGCCAAGTGTAATGGAACTTTGGCCAATGAAACATCAACTGTTTGCAGTGCCCGTGGCTCCTGTAACGAGTTGAATGTGTGTGTCTGTCACGAAGGCTATGGTGGAGAATTTTGTGAATTGGCAAAATGCAATGGAACTTTGGCCAATGAAACATCCATGGTGTGCAGCGGAAGAGGTTCATGCAACAACGTCGACGTTTGTGTTTGTAGTGAAGGATTTGGTGGTCAATTTTGTGAACTCGCTAAATGTAATGGAACTTTGGCCAATGAAACATTGAGTGTTTGCAGCGGAAGAGGTTCATGTAATGGCATTGACATTTGTGTTTGCCATGTTGGATTTGGTGGTCAATATTGTGAACTCGCCAAGTGCAATGGAACCTTAGCTAATGAAACTTCTACTGTTTGTAGCGGTCGTGGATCTTGTAATGACCTTAATACTTGTGTTTGCAACAATGGATTTGGTGGTGAATTTTGTGAGTTTGCCAAGTGCAATGGTACTTTGGCCAATGAAACATCGATAGTTTGCAGTGGAAGAGGATCTTGCAATGATGTCAATGTCTGTGTTTGTAACTCTGGATTTGGTGGTCAATTTTGTGAATTGGCAAAATGTAATGGAACTTTGGCAAACGAAACTTCAAGTGTATGCTTTGGACGTGGATCTTGCAACAATTTGGACGTCTGTGTCTGCCATGTTGAATTTGGTGGTCAATTTTGTGAACTTGCCAAGTGCAATGGAACCTTAGCTAATGAAACTTCAGTCGTCTGTAGTGGTCGTGGATCCTGTAATGATGTAGACACATGTGTTTGCAATGAAAGATATGGAGGAAAATTCTGTGAACTCGCCAAGTGTAATGGTACTCTCGCCAATGAAACCTCCATTGTTTGCAGTGGAAGAGGATCCTGCAATGATATTGATACTTGTGTTTGCAACAATGGATTTGGTGGACAATGGTGTGAATTGGCAAAATGCAATGGAACTTTGTCGAATGAAACTTTGTCCGTGTGTAGTGGCCGTGGATCTTGCAACCATGTGGATGTGTGCGTTTGTCAAAATGGATATGGTGGTCAATTTTGTGAACTCGCATTTTGCAATGGTACCTTAGCAAACGAAACTTCAATGGTTTGCAGTGGAAGAGGATCGTGTAATGACGTCAATGTTTGTGTTTGCAATTCTGGATACGGAGGTAAATATTGTGAACTCGCCAAATGTAATGGAACTCTGGCCAATGAAACTTCAACAGTATGCAGTGGTCGTGGGTCTTGCAATGGTGTGGACGTATGTGTCTGTCACGAAGGATATGGAGGTCCATTCTGTGAATTGGCAAAATGCAATGGTACTCTGGCAAACGAAACATCCACTGTTTGCAGTGGAAGAGGTTCATGCAATGATGTGAACGTTTGTGTTTGTAGTGACGGATTTGGTGGTCAATTTTGTGAACTCGCTAAATGTAATGGAACCTTAGCTAATGAAACATCAACGGTTTGCAGTGGCCGTGGATCATGCAACCATGTGGATGTTTGTGTCTGTAACGATAATTTTGGAGGAAAATTCTGTGAACTCGCTAAATGTAACAAAACGATTTCAAATGAGACATTTATTGTCTGCAGCGGACGTGGATCATGCAATGATGTGGATGTTTGTGTTTGTAATCATGGATTTGGAGGAGTATTTTGTGAACTCGCATTTTGTAATGGAACTTTAGCCAATGAGACATCGACAGTCTGCAGTGGACATGGTTCCTGCAATGATGTCAATGTATGCGCCTGTAGAACTGGATTTGGTGGAGAATTTTGTGAACTCGCTAAATGCAATGGAACTTTGGCTAATGAAACATCAACAGTATGCAGTGGTCGTGGATCATGCAACAACGTCGACGTTTGTGTTTGCAGTGAAGGATTTGGTGGCCAATTTTGTGAGCTTGCTAAATGCAATGGAACTCTGGCCAATGAAACCTCTACGGTTTGCAGTGGACATGGTTCATGCAGCAATGTCGATGTTTGTGTTTGCAATTCTGGATACGGAGGTAAATATTGTGAACTCGCCAAGTGCAATGGAACCTTAGCCAACGAAACTTCAGTATGCAGTGGAAAGGGACAATGTCAATCGTTTGATCTTTGTGTGTGTAATAATGGATATGGAGGACAATTCTGTGAATTTGTCAAATGTAATGGTACTTTGCAAAACGAAACCGCATTGGTTTGTAATGGACATGGTTCATGTGATGATGTCAATGTTTGTCGATGTTCTGCAAACTGGGGAGGTCCATTCTGTCAATATCCAAAATGTAATGGTATTTTGCAAAACGAAACATCAACAGTTTGTAGTGGACATGGTTCTTGTGACGATGTTGATGTCTGTAGATGTGACTTGAATTATACAGGACCCTACTGTCAATATCCAAAATGTAATGACATTCCTTCGAACGAAACTTCAACTGTTTGCTCCAATCATGGTACTTGTCAAGGTGTGAATCAATGTGTCTGCTCGTCGAATTGGGGAGGTCCAATTTGTCAATATCCAAAATGTAATGGCACTTTGCAAAACGAAACGACAGTGTGTAGTGGAAGAGGATCATGTGATGATGTTGACACTTGCCGATGTCATGCTGGATATGGAGGTCCATTTTGTGAACTTGCCAAATGCAATGGAATTCTCTCCATTGAGACCAATGTTTGTAGTGGACATGGTTCATGTGATGAGATTGATGTTTGTCGTTGCAATTCCAATTATGCTGGACCTTACTGTCAATATCCAAAATGTAATGGAATTCCATCCAATGAAACCTCCACCGTCTGCTCAGGACATGGTACTTGTAGCTCTCCAGATGTGTGTTCATGCAGCTCTGGATGGTATGGAAACAAGTGTCAAGTACCTATGTGTGCTGGTCAATTAGCCAACACGTCACAAGTGTGTAATTATGGAAATGGTACCTGTCAAACACCAGGAGATTGTTCATGTCATTCAGGATGGACTGGTTCTGATTGTTCAACTCCAATTTGTTATGGACGAACTCCTTCAGAACAAGCTTGCTCAGGTCGAGGTACTTGTCTTTTGAACAATACTTGTGTCTGTCCTTTGAAATACGATGGTTTGGAATGTCAATTACACAAGTGTTACAATGTGTTGAATTCATCCTCGAGTGTTTGTTCAGGAAATGGAAAATGTGTGGATAGTGATCAATGCTCATGCAATTCTGGATATGTGGGATCAAATTGTCAATTGTTATACCTTTCTTCAATCTCTTTGCAATTTAACACTACCAAAGGACAAGTTCAAAATTCTCAAGCTTCTCTTCAATTAAGCATTAACGATGCTCAATTCTCCACGTATTACTTGTCAGCAGGTCGAACTGTGAGTGCTAAATTTACTTTGCAATTGAATGGAAATCTAGTTACAACCATCAATAAGGACATGTCTACTTCCAAGTTAGAATTCCTAGTTCCATCCTACGACTCGAATGGTACTTTGACTGCATTCGTCGAATTCACAGACACAGCCACAAATGTGAAAATTTCAGACAAAGTTTCATCTCTTAATTCCTTAATTTTGGACAGTGTTTCCGTGAACGATAAAAAGACAGAAGATGGAGGTGGTAATGGTGGAGCGGTCGCTGCTGCCGTTATTGTTCCAATTGTGGTCATTGGAGGAGTTGCTGCTGTGGCTGCAGGTGTGATTGGATTTGTGGCATTCAAGATGAAGGCAGCTGCTGCAGCAAAGGCCACAACGATCACACACGCTCAACACTATGACTTTGAATTGGCAGAAGGATTTTAAATAATTATTAATGGAACAAGAAAAAGAAATTCAATCTTGTCTGGGTGTTTCAAAGTCATCATCATGATTCACACAATTTATGTAGTTGTTGATCACGTGATCAAAATATATAAATTAAAACAAATTATTATTAACTCCAATCTTTGTTAAACTTTGATGTGAATTGGTGAAAGTTCCACTACAAATTACCTAAAAATCCACAGAAGTTTACAAAACATCTTCCTTGATCAATTCCTAGAGGGACTGGTAATCTCTAGTGTATATGTCGTTGATGCATGTTGGCCATGTTTGAACTGGTAATCTCTAGTGAAATAAATTTGAAATAAAAAAAATGATGAAAAATGAAAAGCAAGAGTTGCTCGGCTCTTCTCATACCTCATCGGAAGAAGAAAATCAAGAACCACGAGTTGATGAAACGATAATGAAAGATAATGCGTTCAAGGAATTGGATAAACGATTAATTGAAACTATCAAGAAAAATTATGGGAAGGAGCTGATCGGAAAGGAGTCGGAGCAATTAACGGAATTAATTGAAAATTACATGCAAGATGATGAGGATTTACTTGGGAATAATGATGAAATTATAGAAGCGATTGATGAGGAAGAAGAGGAACTTGAACAGGAGCAAGAAGGCACAAAATCCAACGATCGCCCTCGATTAATATTCCGAAATTATGATCCAACGGATTACAAACTTAAACGATACAAAAAGAGACACTACGCAACTCTAGATCCACGCGAAAAAACATCTAAATATTTTGCATCTCCTATTGAAGCCACAGAAGTGATTCTTCGTGATCAAATTTCAGGCTTACTTGAGGAAGCAGCAAAGCTACAGAGCTTGGCTTCATTGGATAAAATGTTGGAAGGTGAAGAAGATAACAGTGATTTGAATTTGTTAAAGCCAAGAAAACTTAATGAAGATCTAAAGAGACACATCAAGGATCAAATGGATTTCTTAGAAAAACAAACTAATCAGGCACTACGAGAAATGTTGCAAGAAAGAATTGAAGAAGAGGAAGACGAGGATGAAGAAGAAGAGGAAGACGAATAATTAATGACTGTACATGCTAAAGCATCTCAACAATTTATTCTCAATGAGCTTGAATAACCCATGTCATTGAAGAAGAGTAGTTTATAATCTGATAATCTAATCTGAATGAATGTTTTATCTATTCGCTATTTAATAAAATCAAATTCTTTCTTAAAAAATTCAACTAAGAAATCCAATGTCACTCTAAACCATTGTCAAAATCGTACTTACATAAGGCCATAATTAAGGCAGAGTTAGGTGCAGCATAAATAATTCGACTGGTAAAACCTTTCCAAAATGCCTTTGGTCCTTCGTACAATGCAATCTTTCGAGCTGCATCCACAAAATTTTTGTAAAACATGATATCGTTCTCCGAATAAACACGTTTGGTTCTTCTCTGTACTTGAAATCGAGTTTTCTGGATGAGACAATGTTAAGTAAATGGATTAACTTGTAAACAACAATTACATACAATAACATCTAACGGTAATGTACAAAACGATCCCAATCCAGCCCCTATTGCACCACTCAACAAAATTAACGAAAATGGAAGAGGAGTTCCTGTTGTTTGACGCTGTTGAAAAAAGTCCTTTGCTTTCTCATAGGTCAGAAAATATATAGCACTAAATGGCCCAAACGATCCAAGAGTAATCCAATAGCCCTTATAAAGCTGAAAAAATCCATCGTTTTTCACAATCTTCATTAATTGAGAGAGAGTGAGTTGATTTCCTCTCTGAACTATATACATGTTGATTTCAAATATCACCATGGGTCCCAAGCAAAATATTTTCAATTATTTCTACTAATGTCATCTTCTACTCACGTACCTTGTAATCTCTCTTTCAAGACATCATGAGGAACCCAAAATATACAGCTCACACTTTCTGCAAATAATCCGCTCACTAAATGTACAAGTACAGTTTCTCCTCCTAATGTCCTTGACAAAAATGAATCATTCTTGAAGGAATGTCCAAAATTGATTAAACGATTCTTACAAAATTCATAAGAAGTGAGATATAAAGTAATGGCAGGTCCAGTAAATATTAATGAAGCTCCCAGACCTTTATAAAATCCTCGAATTCCCTCATATTTAGCTATGGATTGAATGGCATGCAATGTATTTCTGTAGGTATGAACATTGGCAGCCTCTGCACTTTTCACAGCGGAAATTCCTCCTTCAAATAATACAGAAGGTAATTTGGAAATAAGCTCAGGATTTGTAATTTGCACTTGCCTATCTTGCATTCATCCATCAATTATTCATATATTCATAATAATAAACAATTTACGGAATAGAAGAATTGTTTGAGATGATGTTTTCAAAAGTAAGACAAAATAATTTGAAAAACAATGATCAGCAAACGAAACTAAACTCTACACATACATTCTCGATTTAATAGTATCCAACGGATGTAACGTTATTCTTGCCAAGCATCCAGCCAAAGCACTTGAAATAACCACATTAATAGGTGAAATTTCATTGTGTTCCGAATGATGATGATCATTCCTCTCCTCAAAACGAACTCTCTCTGAATGTTGGCTGTTCTTATTTACTTCTGATGATGATGAAGAAGGGAAATTCTTGTTCGGATCTGGGGTAGTGTTCGAAGAGAGAGCAGAAACATGTTCTTTGTGCATTTTTATTTGATTGAAAATCAATGATAGATTTAAAGAGAGAAATTGAAGACAAGTCGGAAATGCAAAATGATTCTCAGTGTACTTCAATTAATGGAGCGTACGGTTTAGTGATTGGAAATCATCATCTTCAATACTTGAAAGTCGAGATGGAGCTCTTTCAATCCAATCCATTTATGTTACAAAAAAATTCAGGGATGGGTTTATTCGATGATAAACGTTGTTCGATGGTTTTATGTACAATATTTACAAGCCGAACGTAAGATACGTAGTGACTTCCTAGCAGGCACCCCGGAAGTAAAGGTGTTTAAACTGCTCACGATAACAGCAGCAACCCCTGGGATTCGAACGCTGGACCAGTTGGCTGCCACAGTTCCAGAAAAACCACTCGGCCATATGCGGGCAGCTATTGATGTTACAAAAAAATGAAACGAATACTTTTGCCATTTGCTATCACTCTGTCTCTCCCTCTTGTATCTTCGTATCAATTATATCGGAATCCACAACGAACAGATGTTTTAACTGAAAATTTTATTAAACAATTTAATGATCATTCAGAAGAATTTAATAACACTCAAATTGAGTCAATTAAACATTTTAATCAAAATAATATTGAACGTACGCAAGGTGGTGGATCTGGACATGCCAATGTGTCATTTGTGGCATCTACATCATCTCTAAATAAGAAACAATATTTAAATATTTCTTTTGGAGCTAATTTAACACACTTTATTTGGATGTATAATCATGTAAAAGTCTGTTCAAATGATAATTCATCAAAAATTATGGAAATTAATGTGAAAAATTTTAAACCATTCGATGATACTTTCCATTCATCGAATGGATATTATGCTCATCAATTATGTTGCTTAATTCCTGTTTTGCATTTCACTTGGATTTTAGGAAAAGTTTTTATCAGAAAGTAAAGAAATTGAACACAATTTCGTTTCTTTCATAAATGTTGCAATCAAAAAAATGCTGCAGCGAGTGAAGGGAGTTTTATATCCGACACTCTTCATCGCGTCCACGCTTTATGGAGCTTCTTGTTTTATATTTGATAGATATTGGTTTGGATGTGTGAATGGAGCCTCCATGAAACCAACACTCAACTCGGAATGGGGTCTGACAGGTCCAGCCTCTTCTCGTAAATCATCATCCATTAGTCGGGATTGGATTTTAATTAAACGAGTCAAAGACCATAAGAATGAACTCGACATCAATGATATTGTTGTATTTGTTTCGCCCGAGGAGCCACGAACAACTGCAATTAAAAGAGTAAAAGCTCTTCCAGGACAAGTGTATCAGCCTTCGAGAAGGGATACTGATGGTCATGCAGCAAGTGGGAAATACATTCCGAAAGGTCATGTGTGGGTCGAAGGAGATAATGCCGTGTCGAGTGTTGATTCTAACATGTATGGACCAATTCCAATGGGTTTAATTCGTGGAAAGGCTGTTTGTGTTATTTATCCAAAATTTAAATGGTTGTAATTGCATTTAAGTCATCATCATCAAAGAAATTGATAGAATGACCAAATTGTCAATGATGAACAAAGATTTGTAGCGCAGTCTAGTACTACTAGAATGAAATGTGTATTATGAATGGTTCACACATTAATTATGATAAGTTCATCATCCATTATTGCATTTCAGAGAACTGTTCTAGGAAATTCACAAATACAAATTATTATGAATTCAAAATAACACGAGTTGACCATGATTATTACTATGTACAATTTATTGCATTGAGGCAGCAAAATGATTTGGAGGAAGATTAAAAGATTGTTGTGGCGGTACATAATCGTCATCCTTTTGGAAGAGAATAATAATAACTGAGACATTGTCCTTACTGTCAAGCCCTCTCACTGCATGATCGAGGACATCCTCACAGATTGAACCAAGATCAAACTTGAAACCTGAGGTAGATGAATGATTTTCTGGGGCATCGTGTGAATGATCACTTGGAGGTTGAGGAGGGTCTCCTGGATATGTCAATCGCTTGTATGTACCATTCTTTTGCTCCAACAATCGCTGTAACACAAAGTTGGTGGCATCAGCATTGGACATAACATCCCAAACACCGTCACATGCCAACATTGCAAAATTATATTCACTCGTGTCATTTAAATCAAGAATTACTCTCTTAATTTCTGGTAGTGGAATGACTGCTTGCTCTTCTGGAGGCAGTTTATCATACTTCTTGTAGGTCAAGTCTCCAAAAGCTCTTGAAACAGCCAGGGTTCCATTTACTCTTCCAAATTCCACATAGGATTTTGCTTTTGCAATTCTAGTTTTTTCACTGTTGACATGTGGTTTGTGGTCATAGCTCAACGGTTCTGTTTTTCCTTTGTAATGCATTATTGTTCGAGAATCCCCAGTGTTAGCACAAATAACTTCTAACTTGTCTTTTCCAATTCTCTTCACAGTTAAGGTGGTCGCTGTGGAACCACTGTCGTCCACTCCGGCACATGATTTATCAAATTCTGCATCTGTTCTCATAAATCCTTGTTCAATATTTTGGTCCGAATTTAAAAGACTCCAAGCTGTAATATTTGGATTGTTTTCTACTTCTTCATTAAGAACGAGTTTAAATAGATTCTTTGAGAGAAACTCGGCGCAAGTATCCCCTGTTGAAATGAATCCAATTTAATTGTGGTGGATCGGATTTGATAAAAAAGATAAATAAAGAATAACAAGTTTTTCAATACAACGATTTTCCAAAAATTGACTTGCTTGATTCAGTCATCATAACCTACCCGAATGACCGTCAAAAACTGCAAAAAACGATAAATGCACCTCTCCACTCTCCACTGCTTGTTGTATTTTGGGAGGAGCAAAGCGAGGTAATTCCGTATAAAAGTTGTGTCTATCTTCCATGGACAAACGGAAACCTTGCATACTACTACACGCAAATTGGACATATCCGTTCCTGCCCACATGTGTTGTTTTCTCGGTTACAGGTTTGTCTAATATTTGTCCCATGATGATGATAGTTTTATATATAAAATATGAAAAAGACTTGTTTTGATACAATTCGATAAAAACTAGTTGATGTAAGGGAATCTCAAATCGGTGTATTTTTTTCCATTCGGCTGCACAGTCATTTGGCGCCAAATCCTATAATTATTAGTTGGATCTATTTTCGTGTTGATCACCAAGATCTATAGGTACTCCCAACTCATCAAGAAATTCCATTCGTTGACTAGTTTGTCCCCATATCAAACCACAATGAATTTCGAGTATTCAGCATGTCCCCCTTAATAGAATTTCCGAATATGTCACTCCTCAAATGTTACTCCGCAAGATAAAAAAATGGTTCACCACGAACCTGTGATCTCAAACACATCCACAAAGTCGGAACAATTCATGATACCAACAAGAATTAGCGAACAAGAAAATCCAACCACGACCAATAATGAAACTGCAAGTACTATTTCTCACACAATGACTATTCCGATTGAGGAACTTAATGGAAGGAACATGAATGACGATCAATATTCTCAATTTAAAAACAATCTCGATGATCTCGAGGCACAGCAGGAAAGAGAAATTAACAAATTGAAAATTCCTGGATCATTCTATCCAACGGATGTGGATTGGAATATTATTGGCAATTTTTCGGGAATTGAATCCAATGTTCGGAAACAATTGAGAGGAGTTTACATGTTACTGGCTGCCTCTGTTCTTTGTGCCACATTCGGAAGCGCAGTTTCTGTCTTTTACAACTTGCAACCTTCTATTTTGTATAGTCTTGTTTCGATTGGGTTGATAATTTATGTGAACTTTACAAGCTCGATGGCTGGGTTGTTGGCTCTTGGTTTGAGCTTTGGTTTTCAATTAGGACCTCTGATAAGTCTTATAATTACAGACATTGATCCATGGATTCCGCTCTATGCCTTGGTGGGAACAACTTTGATTTTTAGTTGTTTCTCAGTCGCTGCTCACTTCTCCAAACGAAGAAGCATGCTATTCATTGGAGCAACTCTCTCGAGCTTCCTCTCGTTGACAGTGTGGACTCTGTTTTTCTCTCTGATTTTTGGAACATTTGCATTGTATGAAGTAATTTCAGTATATGGTGGTTTGCTGATGTTTTGTGGATATGTGGTTTACGACACTCAAATCATCATAGAACGCTGTCATGCTGGAGATGAAGATCTTGTTCGAATGGCGCTTCAACTTTTCATCAATTTCATTGCTATTTTCGTGAGAATTTTGATTATTCTTTCGAAGAAGAGATCACGCGATAATGAATAAACATCACAAAAACCCAACATTTTGACTTTAGATAATAAGGTTCGTACTTGAGCACCCCAGAATGAGATTTTTTGGAAACAAAAGCATAACAATCGATTGGTTTACTCTCTGTACAGCTTTAATATTGTTCTACAAAACGTGACTCGATAGTCTACATGATTTTATCCACAACATCCTCCACCACTTGATGCTGGCTTGGATGGAGCTCCAGGAGTAATTCCGTGTGACATTGTTGGTTGTGTTGTGATTGGTTGACTTGCAAGTCTGTTCTTAATTTCAGCTGCCATTGTCATGAAAGCTTGTTCTACGTTAGTAGAGTTCTTGGCACTTGTTTCAAGGAAAGGAATGTTCAATGACTTGGCAAATTCCTCAGCAGTGCTACGATCAACTTGCTTCTTTGAGGTGAGGTCACATTTGTTACCGACCAACAACTTGTTCACATTGTCGGATGCATAACGATCAATTTCGCTGAGCCATTGCTTGACATTGGAGAATGAGTCTTGATCAGTCACGTCATAAACAATAATAATACCGTGGGCTCCTCTGTAGTAACTTGATGTCTATTGTCATATCGGAATGCACAATGATATATAATCATCGCAGACGACAACAACAATAATTGGTTTGACCATTCGAAAATATTGGTGACAAAACATGATATCCAATAAAAATCATCAGATTTCACATAATTCGATATTAGGGTGATATGAACTGCAAAGTGTACGTACACTGTTAAACAGAAACAAGTGTAAAAGATAATATTAAACTACGAAAATACTTACATTGTTCTGAATCGTTCTTGGCCAGCACTAATGGAAATATATCGATGGTTGAGTTGAATGTGATTGTAAAGATCTCTTAACGATCTTTGCTGTTACTTACGTATCCCAAATTTGCAACTTTATGGTCTTTCCATCCAACTCAATGGTACGGATCTTGAAATCAACACCAATGGTGCTGATATAACTATCAGTGTAGGTGTCGTCCTACAGTATTGGAAATTGTTGTGTGGTGATGGTTATTGAAGAGCAGTCAAATTTCGTTTCAATTTGTTGTTTGTGTTATTCAAGAAATAACCGCCATCATTAAATCATACAAAGTGTTGTTTGAATAATTTGTTGTGGTTGTTGTTTTGGTAATAATGATGATTCATCAAAATCCAATAATGAGAGAGTTAAACATACAGCAAAACGAAGAAGAAGGCAACTCTTTCCAACACCAGAATCACCTATTTAAATTGAATTCAGCATCATCATGATGATTAAAAATTCCGTGATGGAACGGCCAAAACGTACCAATCAAAAGCAACTTGAACAAATAATCGCTATGTTGGTTAAATTTGATAATTATGAGTATCCGGTTAATGATACAATCATCAACAATAATAATCATCCACCAATACGAAAGAAGTGTTGGTTCAACGAGTCGTCAAAAATAACGGACACCTACTACTCTGGATTCATTGTTATTATTTTTTGTAATTGAGCATTCGACGTGGAAGCGCATGTCGCATTCGTTTCCAAAATATATTTGCAACGGAAAAAAGAGAAAAAGAGCAGGGCGTTCAAATCAGATTCGTGTTCTTGGCATTTGCATTCTCATATGAACAAATGACTGGTAGAAAAATTGAAAAACAGATTTTATGATTTCCATAACGTCTCAAATCATTATTTCAAATTGGAAAAGTACATCACACAAGGCAACGATGTCGGATAATTTGAAATAAAGATTCGGCATCAAGTTTTCGAATTAAGGGTAAAAAGAACTAACTTTTAAAAGATATCTCGAGTGCCGGGAATTGAACCCGGGTCGCCAGAGTGACAGTCTGGAATGCTACCACTATACCACACCCGATTACATTTAGATTTGTTATTTATATATAACAGTCATTTATAGCTTAATCTTTACAATTAAACGGTTTGAATAGAGCAAACAAAAATGAAAAAAGTGAGACCAAACCCAAAATTTCATGTTTTGGGTAAAGTTTATGACCTTCGCTTGAGAAATAAGAATTCTTCAACCTTCAAATCGACATTTTCTGTAAATAGAACATTTCCAACCAGTCACAACCAAGAAAATTTGTACAAATTCCATTTTCATCGCATTGCCTCCTCGGAACGGAGAGATCACACAAAAAACGAAATAATTTTTAAAAGAGATTTTCATCATTCGTTTAACAAATATTACTTTCATCATCGCATACTCCTTGATCAAGATTTTTCACACTCCATCAAAAAATCAACCACTTTACGAGAATTTGAAATGGTCGAATCAAGTCTTCAGCAACAACAAACAGCAAACATTCATCAAGAACATAAACAATTCAAATATACCAATAGATTGGAGAAGGAATCTTCTCCTTATTTATTGCAACATCAGCATAATCCAGGTAAGTGAATAATATATTTGTTTACTTTTTTCAAGATCGAACGAAACCATTGCATGATGATGAAAATGATATTTTTCACCTATGTGGTGGATGCATCAACATGATTCTTTCTCTCATCATGAGACACACAGTGGATTGGTATCCTTGGGGTGAAGAGGCATTTGAAAAGGCCAAACGAGAAAACAAACTTATTTTTCTCTCCATTGGATACAGCACATGGTAAGTAAATTCCATTTTTAGATAAAACTGTTTCATGCTCGAAATAAAACACCATCATCATCAACACCATTCAGCCACTGGTGTCATGTGATGGAACGAGAATCCTTTGAAAATGAAGGGATTGCCAAGATTATGAATGAAAACTGTATGTATGATATGATGGAATGAATTTTGAACGGATCATTCATGTTGTGTGTGAATTTTTTGTAGTTGTCAACATTAAGGTTGACAGAGAAGAGCGTCCCGATATTGATCGAGTCTACATGACCTATGTCCAAATTCAGACTGGTCATGGAGGATGGCCTCTCAGTGTTTTCCTAACACCTGATTTGAGTCCAATCTTTGGTGGTACTTATTTTCCTCCCACAGAATCCATCTATCGTGGAGGAATTTCCTTTCCAACATTGTTGAAGAGAATTGCTACCTTATGGAGAGAACAAGGATCTAAACTTGTAGAACAAAGTGAAAAAACTGTTACCATCATTAAGAAGGCCTTTATTGAGAAGAATTCTCGAGAGGAGAATCAAGCAGCAAGTGCTGAACATATTTTCCAGTATGCTCATGAGTATTTAGCCACTTGTGTAGAGGATTACTTGTCTTCGTTTGATTCTGAAAATGGAGGATTTAGTAAGGCTCCCAAGTTTCCTCAACCTGTGATTTTAGATTTCCTTTTAAGGGAATACTTGGAAGAAAAAGATGAAACTAGAAAATTGGATATTATCAATGCAGTGAATTTTACATTGACTAAAATGGCAAAAGGTGGAATACATGTAAGTACAAATACGGTATGAGAGGTGTAGTAGTTTTGTTCATTCATTGAATATTGAAATGGTTTTTCAATGCTTGAAAATCTTTCTAAACTTCATAATAGGATCAACTTGCTGGAGGTTTTCATCGATATTCTGTCGACAATATTTGGCTCGTTCCTCATTTCGAAAAGATGTTGGTAAGTGTTGTATGAATATAGGATCATTTTTGTAGTTTTGATTCAAATGTTGAAAATACTTGTTGGTATATATTGGTTTCGTGTTCAATGTCATCATCATCTCACATGTGACACACAATGTCACAACTTACATGATTGTGAAACATCCTTACACCTAATTTTCAGTACGATCAAGGCCAACTAGCACTCGTGTACGGAAAAGCATATCTCCTGACTCAAAACAAACTCTTTGCAACGATCATGCAAAAAATTCTTGATTACGTCTATGGAAACATGTCTCTCGAAGAAGATGATGGCACCATTGGATTCTTTTCTGCTGAAGATGCCGATAGTTATCCAACATTCCAATCCACTGAAAAGAAAGAAGGAGCCTACTACTGTTGGGAATATAGAGAACTTACGGACCTTCTTGACACCATGGTTCCAAGCATTGGAGCAGTCAAACCCTCCGAAATATTCAATTACATGTTTGATGTGAGAGAACGTGGAAATATTCCTTTAGGAAGTGATCCTCATGGAGAACTGACTGGTCTTAATATATTATATGAAAAGAGAGATTTAACAGAAGTCAGCCACAAATTTAACACCATCGATTCAGTCACTCTCTCAAAAACCATTGAAGAATGCAAAGAGATCTTGCTGGCAGAGAGAAAGAAAAACAAACCACGACCTCATGTCGATGACAAGATTATCACAAGTTGGAATGGATACATGATTAGTGCCTTTGCTTTGGGCTCTCTCGTTCTTAACAATCAACACTATGCAAACATTGCTGAAAAAGCTGCACATTTCATTTATGAAAAACTTTTTGATCCAGATCGAAAGATTCTCTATCGAAGTTATCGTAAGAATTCACAAAAAGCAATTCCTATTGAGGGATTCCTTTCTGATCATTCGAATATGATTGCAGCTCTTCTTGATTTATATGAAGCAACAGGAAGAACACGTTGGTTGAATTGGGCCTTTGAATTGCAAGCGACACAAGATCGTTTATTGTATGATCCTCAAGATGGAGGATATTTTGAAGAGAGTGGAACGGATAAAAGTGTTCTCTATCGATTGAAAGAATTGCATGATGCTGCAGAGCCGAGTGGAAATAACATGAGTGCCATGAACTTGATTCGTCTTTGCGAGTATGATTTAAATTTGTCCGAGGAATATCAACAACGATTTACCAAATTAGTAGAGTTAAATAGTAGATATATCATTGAACATCCACATACAGTACCTGGATTGATGTCAGCATTGGGAAGATTTGTATCCGATCGAGAGATTAATATTGCCTTTGTGTTTGATCAATCGGTCACAAATTTGAAAGAGGTCATTCAATACGTCGTTCATCAATCGACCCCTTCGCAAAGAACATTCATCTATGTGAATAAGGATGATCCTGAATGTGTGGATTTAATCGAAAAAAGATTACCTTATTTGAAAGATGCCAAAGTCTTGAACAATATGACCACCATTTACATTTGTAAAGATTTCACTTGCCAACTTCCAACGACCAATCCACATGACCTTGTCAAACATGTTTCATCTCAATAATTATTCTCCTGAATTCCATGCCATTTGATGATAATTAAATTTCTGTGTAAATTAAAACATGCAATTTCAATAAGGGATTCCAAAATAATTCTAAAAACAGAGATAATTCAGAAATCATTTCATACTTTCGAATTTCAAGCCTGAACATTCTCTACAGTGACCATCAAAATGAACGACATGGAGTTCCCGCCTTATATTCACATTCCACAGTTAAGGAATTGGACATTCTTGTTGATAGAGTCTTTTTGTAAGTTACGACCTCTTCACAAGATGGTCCCAACCAAACTCCCATTTCACCACTGACCAATTTATAAAGAAATATAGAACTTGACCATTTCAAACCTTTCAGGTCCTGCCAAAGTGGTTGTGACCTAAATCCAAATCGATTTTGTTCTCAGTGTCGTTCTTGGTGAAAAATACTCTCAGTACTACAACAGAAGTAGTTTACCTAAACCTGACAAGGAACCAAAACTTGTCATTGGAATTTCAAAGATATAAATTCATGAAATCGATCGTAGCCCTTCACCTATGTGCTGTCATTACGATGGTGTGTTCAATCTTCACAACATTTCAAAAAGATTGTAACAACCAACTCTTCTTGTGTTCATTGCCACAGTTTGTTACATCCATAGACACAAGTATGGTTCTTCCTTCATCCACAAGGGCATCTCCTCCTCTTCTTCTTGGGGAGGAATCCACAACCACAGTTCACACTCATCATCATTCTGTTGGAGAAGTGTTTGGAATCACCGTCACCACTACGGATTATCAATCATGGCTCGAAGATGAGGATTCACATCAACAACCTCTTCATGTGGAGCATTCCAAAAAGACGCCATTGCAAGCTGAAACCATGAATTTCAACCACCAACCAGAATCCTCTTTCAATACGAATTACAACAAAAAAGAGAGTTCCAGAGATGAAGAATTGAAACCATCATTATCATCAACACATGTTAGCGCATCGGCCAACAACGTACGATCGTTTTGGTTCATCTTCTTTTGGTTGTGTGCCCTGCTGACTCATCTCATCATGTCCACCAATCAGGTCATTTCAAGATATCTTCTTCACTATGGAGGAAAACAAATGGCCATTCAACCCTATACCTTGTTGTGTTTATCCAACTTGGGAGCACTTCTACTGTATACTCCTCGAATGCTTTACAAATATGGTCGAGTGAGTGCCATTGAAAAGGTCAAGTGGAATATTCGACAAGCAGGAGGATTTGGAAAGTTATTATATCGCCATCGAAAGGTAATCGGAATGATGTGTTTGTATCAAATCTCGATTGTGCTTGGTTCGAGTTTGAGAGAATTTGCCACCTTTTTTACATCCTCCACTTATGTGCAATTGATCTTGCTGACTAGTCCTTTCATTATTTGTTTTATGGGAATTGTTGTGTTCAAAACTGAAAGGTTTTCATGGTTGGATTTGTGGACCTTAATCTTTACAGTGACTGGTGCTGTCATGATCATTTTGGCAAGTGCCACTCGAGTCACAGAAGATGCGAATGGAAATCCAGTTGAATTTCAATGGAAATGGTGACCAGATTTCTCTCAAATTGGACGTGGATTTAAATGGCCCAATGATTTCGTTGGTATGGTCATTGCATTGCTTTCAAGTTTCTTCTTTTCCATGAAATTGAATGCAGTCAACAAGTTGGCTCCTTCCAAAACAGGAGAAGAACAAATCTTAGCAACAAATTCGTCTTGCACTTTGAATAAGGCAGCAACAACCTTAACCACATCATCCACCAAGGACGGTTTTGAAGAAGGTGTCATAAACGGCTCCAAAGAGGGCGTCAATGATGTTGTCGGCACTGGCAATCCTAATACTTCCTCTCATGTTTCCACTTTGAGAGAACAAGTTTTCATGGTAGAAACTCAATCGAGTATGGCTCTCGTCCCAACCACAAGTGGCCAAACCCTTACCAAAGTACGTGAATGTGATGTTGATCAGGTGGATTCAGTTCTAATGGAAACACAGAGTCAAGCTTCTGATGATGAATCGGCTCATTCAGGAGCTTCTATTGAGGCACACTTACTTGCTTCTCGATATCGAGCAAAACAAGAGGAATGGAACAGTGATGATCATCTTGTTGATCGAGAAAGGACGACAATGAACGACCTTCATGAAGATCCCTCTCCTCAACCTTCAACACATTTTCAAACCCACCATGAAGAGAATGATGATGGGAATGATGATGCACCTGAAATCTCTCCCGAAGATTTGTTCTACATTCAAAAGTATTTACTTGTCTTGTGGCCCCTCATACCCATGTTCATGTATCAAGATTGGACAGTCTTTACACGATACGACACAATTCGGTGGCTCATGTTCATTTGGTTCATGGTGATGAATCGTTTGGTAGCCGCCGTGTTGGAATTGTGGAGTGCCAAAGAGATTGGAAGTTCGAATTATTCCATCATGTTTCCCATTCGTATTGTGATTGGTTTGATTCTCTCATCCGTCGTGTTGGGAGAATGGATTGATAATTTGGTTTCCATTTTGGGATGTGTGGTTGTGGTGGCAGCCATTACGGCTTTTTCCATAAAGAAACATAGCAAGTAGTGTTTAGGAAGATGTGGTGGAATGATCATTAATGATCTCTTTCAATCTGAAACAAATTTACTTGGACCTTTTGACAGTTTTCGATTGTTAAGGATGATGAACCTTCTTGCGCCTTAAATATTTATTCATGTTCCATTCAATTGTGTTTCACAACAAACATAAATACGTTAATTATGTCGTATCAAGTTCCTTGTTCCAAAATCCATCAAACGCATGATCAACGAAGGAGATGAACTTTCAAATAAAAAATTCAGGGATGGGTTTATTCGATGATAAACGTTGTTCGATGGTTTTATGTACAATATTTACAAGCCGAACGTAAGATACGTAGTGACTTCCTAGCAGGCACCCCGGAAGTAAAGGTGTTTAAACTGCTCACGATAACAGCAGCAACCCCTGGGATTCGAACGCTGGACCAGTTGGCTGCCAGTTCCAGAAAAACCACTCGGCCATATGCGGGCAGCTAACTTTCAAATAAAAAATGAACTCGGTCGCTCATGATTGTGCTTTGGGATTGTTATTAGGAACCGCCGTTGGTGATGCGTTCGGTATTCCCTATGAATGTAAATCCTATCACGAAATTAAAAAGATGAGAGAAAATTCGCAAAATAATTCCGATGATGATGCAACTGTTAATCCCTTTATTAAGTGTACGGATCATCCTTTCATTCCAGAAAATTTCAAACCTGGAGAATTTACAGATGATACACAATTAACTCTTGCCATGGCAAGAGCTTTATATAGATTCACCAGTGAAATGAAAAATTCCAATTATGAAACAACCGATCTTTCAAAACAAGACATTTTCTTGCGAACATTCATGCCACTTGTGGTAGAAGAGCACGTTCTAGAATTTAAAAAGTCCATTGTTGGATGGGGAGGAACAAGGAACGCGATTCAAAGATTATCCGAAGGAACACATGATTTCAAAACAAGCGGTAACGTAGGAGCTAAGGGAAATGGTGTGTTGATGAAATTAGCACCGTTGTACTTTTATTATTTTCATCGTGTGTTACAGTTGACACCTGGTATGAATTCGGAGGATGGAATTCGTATTATTGAAAAAGCTTCAGAAGAATGGATGGATCAACAATTGCACACAATTACTATAATGACGCACAACACAGAGTCTTGCATGATCACTACTTGCATTCTTGTTCGTTTTGGATTACTGGTACAATTATTTGGAGATCAATTCGTTCATCACAAAATGGAAATTATCAACAACTTGATTGGTTATTGCAAAGAATTAGAAAAGAAAGTACTATCCAACAATGAAGAACATGAAATTTCTTGCCGTTTACAACTTTTGAAAGAAAATTTAGAACATTTGCAAGACGACACCACATTGATTCAAGTGAGCAATGAAGGAACTTATGAAAGTGTCAACAGTTTGATCATGGTGATTGGAGTTATTCTTTCGTTGAATGTAAGCGAATCGAAACCATTCAAACTTGTATTAAGGGCAGGAACCATTGGAGGAGATTGCGACAGCAATGCAGCAATGGTTGGCGCCTTGATTGGAACAGTGTTCGGTAAATCCGTACTTCCTCATTCATTTATCACACACTTGATCGATCGTGACAAGCTAATGGAGGAAGCAGCACAATTTGCTGAAGCATTGGAAAAGACCAGGTAAAGAAATTCGAAGGAATAATATTATTATTCTATTGGTTATTATTATAATATTATAAATCAAATTCAAACTTTTATTTGTTATGGGTTGACCAAATCATTGTTCATTTCATGAATTCATGGATGCCTGTCACTTAATAATTGAATAATTTCATGAGTAACTCCGTCATCTTCAAAGAGATGTATGACTGTTACAAGATGTCATTGTGTCCATTGTTACAAATACTTTTTCGTTTCATTGCAAATTTCAATCGTTTCAAATTCTCTCCAATTGGCGCCAAAATTTTCATTCAATCAACCGCCTCAGTAAAACGTTTTGAGGCAAAAATGAAAAAAAATGTATCGCGAGTCAACGATGGACAGCAGGCATCGTCCTCAACACAATTGAGAGCTCCTTCTTCCTCCTCTGCTGTTATCGGTAATGATCCGTATGCCATGATGAAAAAATCGGGATCTTTCAACGTGAAGAATGGCATGAATCCGTCATTATTTGGATCTATTTTTCAAAAAGTGAATACAGCTCTAGACGCGAATATTCCAACAACAACCACTTCTAGTGTTCCGAAAACGCAAGCAGAAAATTCATCAAAGAAAGAGTTTTCCGAACATCAAAACACATTCAATCAGAGAGATTCCAGGTCAAAACAACAAACAACGATTGAGGAAACAGAAGAGGAGACTTCCAGTGATGAAGAGGATAGCATGGATCGAATTAAAACTTTGGATGAGTTTGAGGATTTTTCTGAAAGTGACAAGGATGATGACGATTACTCGCCAAATGTTGTCATTGTAAACAAAAATACTTCGAAACCCTCATCATCCCAATTCGAGCAAGCATTGGCATCCGGTCACTCTAATAACAGCAATCCCACAAACAATTATCCTTCCACCAGCAATGTATCAAAAAAAGAAACAAGATCTAATGTAATGAATAACAAGAAGCAACCGTCAACTACTTTCCAAGCTCCTCATGACACTTCTATACATGATCTTGAAGATCTTGAAGAATTTAGTGACTATGAAGATGATCATGTGTCCCATTCAGCTCACGAAGATGATTCAGTGGTGATTGAGGAAGAAGAAGTTGTGGAACCTGAAAAATCATCACTCATTGAAGAAGAACCTCTTCATGAACATCATGAGGAGGAAGATGAGGAATTTAGTGATTTTGAAGCTCCGAAAGAAGATTCATTTGTTGAGGAATTTGAAGATTTTCAAGATTCTGAGAGTGAACAATTGGATGACTTTAATCCAGAAGAGTTTGACGACTTTGAGGACAACACTACAGTGCAACCATCAGTGACATCGAGCAACGCTTCTTCCAAGATTATTAACATTCCAACTCAACAACAGCAACAACAACGGATAACACAACCTTCAAGTAACAGGACGACACCGATCACAGACAACACAAAGAAAGAGTCAAAGAACCAAGATGTTCCTTCTCGCACTTCAGTGACAAGTGCCACTAAGGAACTACCTGAATCCTCCTTCGTAGCAGACAGTTCAGCCAAACAAGAATCACGGCACAGTGAAATCCCAAAAATTTCACCCATTCCTGTTCTTAAAAAACAATCATCTACAATGGATGTCATAACACAAGCAAAGATTCAAGATGTATTGCCGCAAAGGCAACAAGAAACTCTCATCCCAAAGAAAGAGGTCAGTTTGCAAAAAGAATCTCCAAAAGAAACCGACATTCAACTCAATGAAACATCAACACAACCAAAGGTTATTATTACCAATGACAAACCAGCGTCACCATCACTTCCTAAACAAGCTGATCAAATATTTATTGAGATACCATCCTCCAGAAGTGTTTGTGTTGGAACCGATTCGAATCAAAAAACATCAACAGCCAAGAGTGCCGAAACTACAACACAAACCGACTCATCACTTCTTCGCCAGGCACCTCCAACCTCAACACCTCCCTTTCAAAACCCTTCAAATCAACCTTCATTTCCTCAACCTTACATGTACAGCCCGTATTTTGTTCCATTCAACTATCAATATTATTGCCCTCCTCCCGTTCATGTATTCAGACAACCACATTTCGCAGATGTTTATTCAAAACGGTTCGACTTTTCACATCATCCATTCAATTCCTATCAATCAACTGCTCATTTGTCAAAACCTTCTGAACACACGTCACAACCAAAGCAAGACAGCACTTCTTCATCATCTCACACTTCATGCAATATCAAAGCAACGAATAGCAACTCCCAAACGTCATTTCCTAAAGAAACATTTAAACCCTACGTTCCTCAAACGAAAGAGCTTTTCCAAAGAAATGAGAAAGTGGATCAACAATACAAATCTCTTCGAAACAGTCTCTCCTCGTATGTGGATAACAACAATGTGGTAAAATCTCATGTTCGAGAACAGCACGAAAGAAACTCTCACAACATCCGAAGAGAATTAGCTGAGATTAAACAACTTTTGAAATCCACCAAAGAAGATTTGAGCCATCTGCTGTACAGCAGCAACGCACGTCCTCAGTATATCGAAAATAGCAACAATCCTGCATGTGGAATTCCATCGCCCTTCAATGTCAATTCGAATAATATTTTGTTTTCACATGATGAACACACAGGAAGACGAGAAGGAGGCTACACCAATTTGGAAAAAACTTTCAACCAATGCAATCCATATTCCACAAGATCGAAAGATGATCCAATACCTCATCCACGTGCACAGCATCGACAACATGAGAATTCATCCATTGTTCAATAATGTGCAGAACTATTCTTGTTGAATCCACACAGACAAGATGAGTATTAATAATTATTTATTCGAAGTGACAAATTCCTTAAACCTCTCAATCCTCTCATGATATTCATTCATCCATTTTTGAAACTGTTCTTCTTCCTGCTCACTCATGACCTTACTATACGCAAGAAAATCCTCCAACAACTCGCCCTCTAGCTCAACACATTCAGTCAAACCATGAAATGAGTCGACGGAAAATCGACTAAATAAATCCATCGTTTGGGCTTGTTCCTTCCACCAATTTTCAATTTTTGTCATGGTCTCCAACCTACCTCTTAAATGTAGGAGTAATTTCATGTTAAATTCTTTCAATTCTTTAGCGGAATACCTTTTCAAAGCATCTTCATTTTGTGTTCTTCCAAATTTGACAAGTGACACTCCACTTCGGGTAGGATCCTTTATTTCAAACACATAGAACGTATTCGGAACATCACTGGTCCATTTCAACTCACTGCCCTTAAATCTCTCAACATTATTTCGATGATGCAATACACACGATGGGCAATAATAATCATTATTGCAAATAATTTGAATGGGAGAAGGATACCATTGACGTCCACATTGTTTCGATAGACATGCATGTTTAACGTTGGAACGAAGACCTTTGAAAGGTCCCAAACGTCGCATTCTTTGTTCCTTTACAATTTCTAAAAAGGCATCGTAGTGCTCTGCTGTGGAAATGAACGAAGGAAGATCAGAAGAGGAACAAGTAGTTGCTGTGGAAGCAGAAGAGGATTCTGATGAAGAGGTTTGTTGTTGTGAATCTATTAGTAGGATTTGACTACCAGACGAATGTTGCGAATTTAATGGACTAGAAGAAGTCAGCATCCTTTGATTGCTGGGTTGGCTGGTGACATCGGGATTAGAATCTGTAACGAGAGGTTGAGTTGTTGACATGGTTAACATTTTTTTTCGATGAATTCAAAGAAATCTCAACATCATGAGCTTCACAACTTTCACCCTCAAAAAAATTCGAGCAAACGCAAGAAGCGAAAAGTCACACGCAAAGAGTTGAAGATCTGCATTCTGCAATGACTTTGGAATAATTTAAGAGCTAATAACTTTGAACATCGTCCAGTCGGAGGGTGCTATGAGCTCCTTTATTTTCTCTAGAATTTGTTGGAATGGCGATGAATGACACACGAACGTGTTGCATTACAATTACATGATAATTTGACCTGGTTCTAAAATATCTTCAGTAACAGTCTTGTGGGGCAACAATTTCAAATTGTTAACAAATACTTCATCAGCAACATGAGTGTCCTCTCCTAGAACTGTCTCATTGGCAATTCTTGACCATCTTCCAACAGTTGACTTCCAGCCGATAATTGATGACTTCACCAAGGCATGATCTTTGACTTGTGAAGACTCGAAAAGAGTTGATCTGGTAATTCTTGCTCCTTCTCCAATAATCACGTTATCTCCAATGACAACATTTGGTCCAATAACAGCTCCTCTACCGATCTTTACATTTTCTCCCAACAAAACACTGGTTTCATTGATAATTTTGTATGATCCATCTTCTGGATTCTTGGCAAAGTGTTCTGAGTTTTCTCGCAAATGTTTTTCGCTGTTCAAATACATACACATTCCGGTAATATAGTCCTTTGGTTGTCCAATGTCCATCCAGAAACCCTTCAAATCCATTGCATAGAGTTGCTTATCTCGGGCCATAAGAGGGAAAATTTCTCTCTCAATACTTGTTGGTCTCAATTCAATTCTATCGAGTACATTAGTAGAAAAAACATAAATTCCTGCATTGATTCTATCGCCAACAAATTGTTTTGGCTTTTCCACAAACTTTTCAATTTCTCCTTGTTTGCCATCTTGTGTAACAACTACACCATACTTGCTTGGATCATCAACCTTGGTAACCATAATTGTTCCTTCCTTTCCATGATTTTTATGATAAAGCAATAATTCGTCCAAAGAGTATTCACAAATGACATCGGAGTTCAACACAAAGAAGTATTCAGTGTTATCAGCACTCAAAATGTCCCTAGCAAGAGCCAATGGGCCTGCTGTTCCCAGAGGTTCGTTCTCAACAGAGTATGTGATTTTGACTTGATACTTTTCTTCGTACTGTTTCATGGCATCAATCATTTCTTGTGGTTTGTAGTTTACGGCAAGCACAATCTCCGAACATCCGGCCTTTTTCAATGCTTCAATTTGATGTACCACAATAGGCTTGTTAGCAAAGTGAATCAAAGGCTTTGCAGTGGAGAAAGTGAGAGGTCTGAGTCTGGTTCCGTAACCACCGACAAGAATGCTATTGTGTTTTTATACGGAATATAACGGCGAGTGATGAGAGTGCAAGAGGAGTATTCATTGTTTTCATTTCATCATCACGAGCAAGGAGTACCAACAAATTATTGTTGTTCGGATAATTAGACGTGGATTTAGGTGAACATTCCAAGTGGGAAGATCACAATAGGATCAGTCATCACAAACAAGAAGTTTTGTTCATCCATTTAACAATAAATCATTGGAAAGAGAGGTAATAACAAGACCAGAAATTTACAATGACGGATCACTCTCACATCCATTCCGAGAGCAAAACTTACAGTGCCTTAACGGTCATTTTTTTGTGTTTGTCGTTGGGTCGTAGAATCCAAAATCCACGTGTATGCTCAATCAAAGAACTTTTCATAAGAACAATTTATTGACGTGAAATGAAAAGGGTGGTGATTTTGTTTGTTGACCTATGTGTGCATGAAACTGGAATCCGTGTTTGGAAGTGTTTGCTCTAGTGTTCGGTGGTGGAGGCTGAAGAGGATTCCATAATTCCGGTTGGAGACGATGCTGAGCTGGCCTCTTGTTTCTTACTGTTGATATTGTCCAATAGGGCAAGGATAATGCCTTGTACATCTGAAGCATTGGCTGGAGGTTGTGATGTGTTATTCGTGTTGCTCATTCCGCTGTTGTGGCTTGAGGTGTTATTGTTGTTGCCTCTATCGGATCGATTGTTGTTTCGGAAGTTATCATTTCTTTGACGATTGTTGTTTTGTCGATTGGATCTGTTGTTGTTGTGATATCCTTGTTGATTCGATCTATTGCTCGTGTTGTTGCCTGTGTTAAAAGATGTTGATGGAAGTGGCTGTTGTTGTAAAGAAGGTAAAGTATTGCTCAACATGGCTGGTTGCATTCCGACAGTACCTGGGAAAGCAAGTGTCGATGGTTGAGTGTTCAAAGTTGTTGGAAATTGTTGATTGTATTGCTGATAGACAGATGGCACCACGACAGGTGTTTGTGAAGAATTAAGAATGAAAGAGCATACGTCAGTGATCGATGTATCAGCAAAGCCTATGTAAAATTAACGAAAATATTAGAATATTAGAGAAAATGTTAAAATACTACATACCTGGCGATGTTCCATCTTGCATGATGGCCTTGAAAGAAACAATATTCTTTGCTTCCTCGTGTCTTGCTGTGACACATATGACGTATCTTTCATTGGCGATCATTTGGAAGAATTGAGGAGTAGCAAAGAAATACTCTCCTTGATTAGTATTACGAATGTGAACATTATAATACATAAGTCCGTTCGATTTTAGAGTTTGCAACACAAAGTTTGCATACTTCTCGAGTGATTGATTGGGAATGTAAATGGGCACAGATGTTGCACTACTAGCAGTGGAATATGGAGATATGGTTGGTACGGTTGAAAGGAGTGGGTTAACACTCAAAGAACGTTGTTGATTCGAATCCATGCCTAGTGCAGTGTTTGATGAAACGTTTCCGATGTGATCCCGTTTGGTTTTTTTGTTGTTATTACGTCCATCTCGATTTCGATCATTGTTTCTATCTTTACCGTCTCTTCGTCCATCTCTGTCCCTAGAATCTAGTTTTCTCTTGTTGTCCTGGTTCTTCTTTTGAGAATTGTTTGGACCTTTTGCCATTTGGACATCTATTCTTTTCGAACAGAGTTGAGTACCAGATAAAGTTGCGATGGCCTTTAAACAGCTCTCTTCATTATCGAATTGAATGAACGCATAGCCTGGATGAAGACGAATTTCATCCACGATTTTACCACACTTGGAGAAGGCTTCATACAGCTGTTCCTTTGTGGTTTTAAAATCAAGATTACCAGCAAATATTCTATGACGAAGACCGGATGGAGAATCAACACTATTTGTGTTGTTAGTATTTCCGCTGTTGCTGGTTGTTTCGGCGGTTGTTGAAGATGGTGGTGATGATGGAGAGTTATTGCTACTCATGATGATGATGACTTAGAAAAACAGTATGTTATAGTAACAAACAGAAATTAAACTTGTTGAAGTTAGAATGAGAGTGATGAAACCAAAGTAATTCACAGATCGTTGTTTAACGTAATTGTTACTCTCGCGTCGATGATTAATGATGATGATTCACAGGGTAGCTTCAAATCGAATTGATTTATTTTTTTGAAAAATAATTCTTTTACAACAACAAACGGTGTTCTCTTTGTGCGCAATCTTCAAATTATTTGTATCCTAGCATGGGTCCCAATCTCTTCTCAGCATAATCCATGTCTTGCCAGTTCTTTCTCTTCATATAATCTTGGACTTGATCGAAATTAATTTTACCAACAGCAAAGTATTTGGCTTCTGGGTGAGCGAAATACAAGCCACTCACAGATGCTGGAGGCCACATGGCCAAACTGTTATCAATCAATTTGATTCCAGTTCTTTCAGTAATGTTGGCAATTCGCCACATGGTTTCCTTTTCGGTGTGGTCTGGCTGAGAAGGGTAACCTGGTGCTGGTCTAATACCTTGATATTTCACTCTTAAAAGATCCTCCGTATCGAACTTTTCTTCAGGTGAATATCCCCAATACTCTTTTCTCACAATTTCATGCAACAATTCAGCAAATGCTTCAGCCAATCGATCAGCAAGAGCTTTAACCATAATGGACGAGTAGTCATCATCTTCTTGTTGATATTTAGTTGCAAGTTCTTCAGCACCGAAAATAGAAACAGCAAATTGACCAATATAATCATTCAAGCCAGTGCTCTTGGGAGCAATGAAATCAGACATGCACAAGTATGGTTCGTCTTCATTTTCCTTTTCAGCTTGTTGACGAAGTCCGTAGAAAGTACCGATAACCTTCTTCTCTTCTGGAATTGTTGGGTCATAAATTTCAATATCATCCACACTCTTCTCTTCATTAACGTTTGCAGGATAGAATCCAACAATACCTCTAGCAACAAGCTTCTTATTTTCAATGATATCCTTCAACATCTTTGTGGCACTGTCGAAGAGTTTCTTTGCTTCTTCACCAACATCAGGATCGTTGAAAATCTTTGGATACCCTCTGTGTGGATATTTACCCTTGATTTGCCAAACAGAGAAGAATGGAGTCCAATCGATGTGAGAAACTAATTGATCGAGTGGGAAGTTGTCCAAAATTTTTTCACCCAAGAATGTTGGGGCCTTAACAGGAGGTTGTTTCTCCCAATCGATCGCAAGTCTTTGTTGTCTGGCGTTTGCAAGAGTTTGGAAACGTCTTTCAAGTAATGAGTCATAGTGTTCATTTCTAAGTTCTTCATAGAGCTCGTTGATTTCTTCTACGTATTCATCCTTCAAATTCTTATCTAGCAAACTTGAAACAACGACAACACTTCTACTGGCATCTAAAACATGAATACATGGATGTTCGTATTGAGGACAAATCTTGACAGCAGTGTGAGTTCTAGATGTGGTGGCACCACCAATCAAGAGCGGACATGTTAGACCTGCCTTTTGCATTTCCTTGGCAACGTGGCACATTTCATCCAGGGAAGGTGTGATTAGTCCAGACAAGCCTACAATATCGACTTGTTTTTCCTTAGCTTCACGAACAATAACATCAGCATTGACCATGACTCCCAAATCAATCACTTCATAGTTGTTACATGCCAACACAACACCCACAATGTTTTTACCAATGTCATGTACGTCACCCTTAACAGTAGCTAACAGGATCTTACCATGAGATGAAGAGGTAACTTCACCCCGTTGACGACGTTCTTCCTTCTCCTTCTCCAAGAATGGAATCAAGTATTTGACTGCCTTTTTCATGACACGAGCACTCTTGATCACTTGAGGCAAAAACATTTTACCAGAGCCAAACAAATCACCAACGACATTCATACCGTCCATGAGTGGACCTTCAATAACCCTAAGAGGAGAGCTGGCTTGTTGTCTTGCCTCTTCAACATCTTGATCAATGTATTCCACAATACCCTTAACCAAAGCATGTTTTAATCTTTCGCTAACGCTTTGTTCTCTCCATTTGAGCACTTCCTTTTGCTTTGGTCCATCGATGTCTTCGCCGAGTGCTTGTTTTTCTCTCAGTTCTTGAGCAAACGACAACAAATTTTCAGTTGCATCTGCACTCTTGTTCAAAATGGCAGCCTCGCATAGTTCTAAAACTTTTGGATCAATTTCATCATAGATTGGCAATGCGCCAGCGTTTACAATACCCATATCCATTCCTTGCTTAATGGCATGGTACAAGAAGACGCTGTGCATGGCTTCTCTTACAAGATTCAAACCACGGAAGGAGAAAGACAAGTTAGAGACACCGCCAGACACTTTGGCATATGGAAGATCGTTCTTAATTCTCTTAACTGCCTCTAAAAATTCAACACCATAATTATTGTGCTCCTCAATACCAGTGGCAATTGTAAGAATGTTTGGATCAAAGATAATATCCTCAGGATTAAATCCAACTTTGTCAACCAAAATTCTGTAACTTCTAGTACAAATTTCAACCTTTCTGTCAGCGTCTGCAGCCTGTCCCTGTTCATCGAAGGCCATAACCACAAGTGCAGCACCGTACTTTTTAACTTTCTTTGCTTTCTCAATAAAATCTTTTTCGCCTTCCTTCAAACTTAGAGAATTGACAATAGATTTACCCTGAATACACTTTAAACCTTGTTCAACGACTTCAAATTTTGAGCTATCAATCATGATTGGAATTTTAGAAATTTCCGGTTCACTCATAATTAAATTAAGGAATTTTCTCATGCAGTTCTTAGAATCCAAAAGACCTTCGTCAAAGTTAATGTCAAGAATTTGAGCTCCTGCTTCGACTTGATTTCTGGCAATTGACAATGCATCTTCAAACTTGTTTTCTAAAATTAATTTCTTGAAGCGAATGCTTCCTGCAACGTTACATCGTTCTCCAATATTGATAAAATTGGAATTCTTTGTGTAAATCATTGGTTCCAATCCAGATAATTTCAAATCATGAGTTGGTTGTTGTGGTTTTCTAATATGTGGTGGTTTGTATTGAGCTGCTAATTCAGACAAGGCCCTGATATGGTCTGGTGTTGTACCACAACAACCACCAATCATGTTGACAAGTTTTTCGTCAAGAAATTCTTTCACTTGTTGAGCCATTTCTTGTGGAGTTTGTCTATATTGACCCATTTCGTCTGGTAAACCAGCATTTGGATAGGCATGAGTGTAGCATTCTGCAATGTTTGACAATGCACTAATGAAAGGTTTCATTTGTACAGTTCCCAAAGCACAATTTAGACCCATACACACCATATTACTATGCATTAAACTAATGTAGAAAGCCTCAGTGGTTTGTCCCGATAATGTTCTTCCCGTTTGATCTGTAATAGTACCAGAAATAATAATCGGAATATCAGCATTATTCTTCTCCAGGTAATCCATGCAAGCATAGGCAGCAGCCTTTGCATTCAAGGTATCAAAGATGGTTTCAATCAAGAGGATATCAGCTCCACCATCAACTAAACCACGAACTTGTTCAAAGTAAGCCTCATACAAGTCATCAAAAGTAATGTTTCTGAATCCGGGATCTTCCACACTTGGTGAAATGGAAGCAGTCTTATTGGTAGGTCCGAGGGCACCCGCAACAAAACGAGGCTTACTCGGAGTGAGTTGAGTATATTTGAGAGCAGCTTTCTTTGCACATTGTGCTGCACAATAGTTCAAACGATAGGCAAGTGATTGAGCCTGGTAATCGCCTTGTGAGATGGTTGTGGATGAGAAGGTGTTTGTTTCAATGATATCAGCACCAGCTTCTAGATACTTTTCATGGATTTCTATAATGATTTCTGGCTTGGTGATGCACAAAATATCATTGTTGCCTTTCAAATCGCAAGGCCAATCCTTAAATTCCTCGCCTATATTGGTGATTTTGAATGATAATGTTTAAAGTGCCGAAGTAATTGATGTTTTTTTTCACCGTACAATATTGAGAAGGATATTGGAGATCAAAATTAATTCATAAATTAATAATAGAGAGTGGTTGTGATGAAGATAATTGTTGTGGGAATGAGATAAATGTTCCGAACATGGGAAAATTAAAATCCGTTCAAGATTAATGATGATTGATGAACAACATACCTCTAAAATCCGCTTCGCTGAGTTTATACTTTTGAATCATGGTACCCATGGCACCATCGATGATGAGAATTCGTTGCTCAAAGAGCTCCTGAAGTTGTTGACGAGTCAATAGGCCCATGTTGGAGTGAGAATTTTTTGAATCAAACACGAAGCGGTGTCCTCTTTGCCGATGTTGTTTTTTTAATGGTGATGTGTGTTGGAATGTTGGAATTTCAATGAAATCAATGAAGGGTCATCACAGGAGAATATCTACATGCCTTCTGCTTGTTCAAGAGCAATTCTGGCTTAAAACAAAGTAAAGCTTGCAATCATCACAGGATCGTCACGCAAGCCGTGTACAAACTCTGGCATTGAAATTTTACCTCTTTCGTTCTTGTCGAGACGTGAAAAGATTTTGCGACACTTTTCAGACAATTCTTTATCTTCCATGGCAAAATCCTGCTCTGATCCGAGTGAATTGTCAGATATTTGAAAATTACCAAATGTAAAATGAAACAACTGCGAAAACTCAAAGTAATCAATATAACCATTGCCATCTAATCCATGTTGTAATGTGAATGTGCATTCCGATCCGCGGGAGCATGATTCCAAGTACAACAGATAAAGAATGAGAAAAATTCTTCTTGCTATCTTCATCAATCTACAAACCTATATCATAAACTTTAAAAGCAAAGTACAATTTCTCCTCTGGGGTTCCATTTACTCCAATGTTGCAAGCAATTAGAAAATCTTTGGCATCCAAAAGTCCATTTTCATCCTTATCTAGCACATTAAAGATATGATTCCACATCTGTAAATGGCCTCCATGTGCTTTAATGTTTTCCTCAACAAAATCTTCTTTAGTAACTTCACCAGAAGGATATTCCGATAAGAAGACTTGTAGAAAATCTCGAACTTCTCTTTCAGATACTGTTTTCGAAAGGTTGATTCATATGCTCCGATCAGTACAGGGCGTGTTTTTAGAGCGAAATAGAGCTACTTACAGCCGCTGATCGTACTGTACTCTTGCAACTGATCGGGAGGGATGTGTATTTTAGTTTTCGTGTTGCCCATATTTTTTTTGGAAAAGCTATAAACCTTAATATAAGTCCAACGAACTCAAACCAACCATGCATCGTGGTGTTGTTCATCCAAGAAGTGTTGGGAAGAACATTTCACCGACATTGTTCGAAAATTTAACTCAAAAAGACAAAAGTCGAGATGAATGGAATGGAGATGATCATCAATAGTCTTCTACGTCTTCTGCAACATCCACTGGATAGACTATTGATGGTGGATTTGTTCCACTCCTTCAACATGTTCACAATTATTGCCAGAAGAACGACAAATCCTCCAATCAACATGAAAACCATGGTGATAATATCAAAGTGTACTTTCACTTTAAAATATTCGATTTTTAGGGTGAGACAGTTTCTTCAAGGTTTCCACCTCTGAGAATGGATCGTCAGTTTGGTTATCATCGGAAGAGAGGACCACACCATCGTCATCATTATCACCTTCTTTAGAGCCTCCAAGAAGAGCTCTTTCCGTTGCCTTGTCCTTTGCATCTTCTTCCAGTGCGGCAAGTTTTTCAATTTCATCAATATCTAGCTCCAAGTCTTGAATGTCTTGTTGGAGATAGCTTTTATAGATATCTGCATCTTTGATTGGCTGACCACTGAAGGTAATCATGTCAAATCCATCACTACCATCTGTATCCGTAATTCTCTGAAGAGTATTTAGAGGATTCTCTCCAACAATAGATTTTGTATTGTCAACTAGTCCAAGTTTTTCTTCAATGGTAGGAGAAGAAGATGGCTCAAAAGGTCGCTTAATGGTCTTAAACCGAGAAATATCTCCAACTGGATTTACCATGTTTTTTTGTTTGTGATCTGGATTTATCCAACTTGAGTATCCTTTCGAGAATACAAAAACTTCCTCTTCCTCACTCAGCTTGGAAATTTCAACTTCTATTGGAGAAGTATTTTTTCGAATTATTTCTGGAGAACACTTGTCGAATTCGGTCACATATTTAGTCCATCTTTCATCCATATCGTTTCGCTCTACAGCAGGATGTCTCGTTTGTCTGAAATGTTTTTTAAACACATATTTGGCAGGCTTTTTTATGAGAGGAGTGTCAGAGGTGTTGGTTGAGCTTGGTGATGATTGTTCAGAGTTTGCATCTCCCTTTTTCTTTTCCTTCAATGCCTGTAAAGCGTCAAATAGAGGCGCTCGTTCAATTTGGTGTGGCTGAACGAATGACGAGAAGTCATTATTGTTTTTTTCTGGAACTGTTGAATTTTCGAATTCAGGCTCGTTCTTTTTCGGCTTGTGATACTCAGCGCTTCTCAATAATTTCTCTCGCTTTTTCTCCGTGTTTGTTTGTTTAATTTTTGAGAACACATGTTGCATGGCTATTTTGTCATCATCAATTCCATGCTTCAAGCAACAATTCGAATGAAATGTTTTCGATGCATACTGGTAAAAGCCACCATCATTTTGAAATTCAAAAAATTCCTTTCTCAAATATTGGTGCTCGTTTCTAAATTTTAATGATAATAATAATTTATCGAAATGATAAGTCTTCCGAAGCAGCCTTCCAATCGTTACGCAATCACATTTCAAAAAAAATTCGACTTGACGTCTTGCCATTTTTTTGCATCGTTCAAATTTTCAAGATTTTCACTCGGGACACAAGCGATCATCTTCAATAACAATACTAGAATCGATCATACTCTTCCGAATCATTAGAAGTTGTTGCAAAAATCAATAATCATATATTTTAAAAATCAATTCATTGGCAATAGATTCCTATTTAATCACCACAAGCGTACACACATCATGGTCCTCCTAAGCACCACACTAGCTCTAGATGTTCTTCAATCGTTTTTATATGCTCTGATTGGCCCATTTGGTGCCTACGCCAACCCATTTGGATTCTCTACTTTTGATTTGTATCTAATGTCTCTCTTCTTTATCATGTTTTGTCCCATGAGTGTCATTCCACTCTTGTTTTTAGGGGTGAGAGCTCCATATGGAAAGTTTGCCTTGACCAATGCCAAAGATGAAAACAAAGGACTCGAAGGTTCCTCATTCAACCGTGCTGCCATGAATTTTTACTCCAAGTTTGATTTGGTTGTGACTAATGGAAAATTGGCATTTGCATTCCAAGAAACATTCTCACTCGTACTCTTCTTTTATGCTTTCTATGCATATGCACCAAGTATTGATGTGTTGATGAATTCGGGCAGTATGGTTACCATTCAACAAGTAATTGCATCGTTGATGTTTGTTTTGCATTACATCCATCGAGCATTCATCTTTACACTTGTGAGAACTCATAGCATGAGCCCATCTTCTCTTTCCATTGTCATGATGGCTGCTTCTTTCTGTGCTGCAAATGGATATTTGAATTCTAAGGGCATTTGGGTTTACCATGATGGTACCCAGACAAGTAATTCCGACTTTTCCTTAATGCAATTTGTGGTCATGGCATTAGGAGTAGTGTTCTATGTGGTCGGTTTTTACATTAATTACCAATCTGATGAAATTCTCATTCGATTAAGAACTCAAAATGATCATCCAGTCGACATCGGAGCGACCACAACATGTGGCTCAAAGAAAAAGTACTTTATTCCATATGGTGGCCTCTATTCACTTGTCAGCTCTCCCAATTACTTTGGAGAGTTCATTGAATGGTTTGGCTATTTTATGTTTATCCAAAATCGGTTTGCGTTTTTATTTGTTATTTTAACTCTAAGTAACCTTCTTCCTCGTGCAATGCAAACTCATAACTGGTATTTGGAAAAGTTCGGTCTCGAGTATCGCAAGCTGAACAGAAAGGCCTTCATACCATATCTATTATAAACTTTTCAACACATGATTGATCTTTGGAAAATCTACTTTGCTTTGGAAATGTTGCATCCAGAAATTTTACATTTTTCGCAAGTTTTAGAAAGGGTCTTTTTTAGTGGATTTCTTTTATTCGTTGGACGTGGACATTGTGAACGTTCGAAGAGAGAGAGAGTGTGTCTGTGGTGATTCATGAATTGATTGCTGTGTGTGTGTTGTGTTCGTGCACCGACCTTTATGACAAGAACAACGATCGTGCACAACGACTCATGAATGCACCGGTTTGGTATGAAGTGCAAGTGAGCACCTTTCTATTTTACAGTTTTGAAAAAAAGACAACACCACCATTACTACAAGCTCATACAAGAAAACCACAAAATTCGTCTCACTTCATTCAACACGTACTAATTGGACAACACAATATTTTCAATACGAACACTACTAGTATCAGTCGCATTTGCTTCTTATTCTCAACAACTGCAACATCAAGCAACCATTACAAGAAACTCATTGCAGTAGCATTGCAATAACAACAACAACAGCACTTAACGATCATCACTTGGAACAACTGTAAACACACAACATGGGTCAAACCACCAGTGCAGATGTATTCACTTCGCGTTCTGCAGGTGTTTTAAACATCATTCCAGAAAATGTCTGGGAACGACAAATACACATGCGTCAAACCAATCACAAAGTAAATACCAATCCAGAGGAGTATTCCCTTGTTCTCAAAGATGGAAAGCTTAAAGATCCCAACAACAGCAACAACAAGACTAACTCAACCAAACGACCAATGAAACGAAAAAAGAGAAAGCCTCGTCCAGCGATGGTGGAAGCAAGAGGAGAAGGAGGAGAAGGAGGCTTACCATCTCATCGAGAGAGATCAGCAGCATCAGTTGCAACCACTTCATCCCGATCCTCACCACCATCCTCATCCTCCTCCTCATCGTCTTTGTCGGCTATCAACCGTCGTTCAGTAACGGGAAGGAATCCTCAAGAGCTTCCTAATAGTGTGAGGGATCAGCAGCAGTCTAAAGTGAAAGTGCCTCTTCCAAGACGAGCTAAAACCGTTTCATCTTCCTCCTCTTTGTCCAGAGATTTAAGAAACAACAACAATGCTTTTCCCAATCCTGAAAACGAAGAAGAATCGTTTGAACAACTCATTGAGACGACCTATCTTGAACAACAACAACGTAAAAGGAGACCTCCTCTCCCACATCCAGTTCTGTATTCACCCTCTTCAGGGACTCCACCAGTTTCTGAGAAACATCTCCAACAACACAATGAACCTCAACACATTCAAGAAGCCAATCATGAAAATGACAACAATAATAATAATAATGAAGATGAGGATTCCGTTCCTGTAAGAACTCCACGCCGGAAACGAGTGCCCATTCCAAAGAGACCTTCCATCTCGTCCGCCTCCACTGCTCCGACCACCGTTCCAAATCCTCCTCCTCCTCCTTCTTCTTCTTCGTCATCCCGATCATTCTCGACCACTCTAAGCATGAATAACCACCTCAATGCTCACAACAATATTCATGAGCAAGAAGCAACTCAACCCAAGAACAACAATTTGGAAAAGTTGGAGAAATGTTTGATGCAATTTCCTCGCTACGACGACAATGTAGAAGAGTATCAAGAGGAAGCAACAGCAAATAATAATATGAACCGACCTTCTTCTGGAGTTCGTTCTTTTGCTCCTTCTGCCATGACGAAAGATTCTGCTCAAGTAAGAAGGATGTTCGGTGTGGATGGGCCTCGCACTCAAGAGGAAGATCACGACATCGAGGATGAAGATATTGATGACGAGAACATTGATGAGGAAAATGATGACGAGGAAGTGGATGATGAGAATGTCAACATCACTGTCTCACCAAGAAGTGGTGAATTGACAGGAACACCAAGAAATCGTCCTCAAGATGCAACATCTTCGCAAACTGCCGAGCAACCCACGAGTAAGGTAGTCATTATTGATTTTGGTCATCAGACCACTAAGGTTGGATTTTCACATGAGGATCGTCCTCGAGTGGTAATTCCATCATGCTATAATATTGAAGAAGACCCAAGAAATAACAATCAGAAGACTATCAAATTTGGTGGTACTGTCTCTCTGCAACATAGTGTTTGGTTTTTCAAACATGGAAAATTCACCTTTTCAAGACATGATGAACAAGGAAGAGAAATCTTTGTCGCCTTTGTTCGATACATTGCAAAAGTTTTATTGGGATTGAAAGATGCCTTCAAAGGCAAAACAGTCATGATTGCTCTGCCATATATCTTTGGTGAAGACAAGGATCAAATGGTGATGTTATGTGAAACCTTCTTCCATCCTTCGATTCAAGCAAAAAGTTTGTTCCTATGTGGAACACCATTATTTTCATTCATCAGTGCTGCCGCGAATCACATTACAGAAAATAGAAGCACTGCTTTGAGTGTGACCGTTGGACACGGAATTTCTCAAGTCATTCCTATTGTGGATGGATGTCCTTTCTCCACTTGTGGCGTATCTTCTGTCGTGGGAGGCGCACTGCAAGGAGAGTATCTTGTCACTTTGATTAAGCGAGAGGTGGAAAGAGAAGGCGTCACTTTGGATGACTCTCTCATTTCCTATGAAAGTGTTGAAAAGGAAAAGATTACGAATTGTTCACTCGTCAAATCATTCAGACTCAATAAGAAGCGTCCCAATGAATGTAAGGCCAAGTTCTTCAAGAAGACCATGAATCCTGTCAAAGGTGTAATTGAACAAGTCCTGGACCATCGGTGTTTATGCCCAGAATTTCTTTTCACACCACGTTTGTACGAAAAAGGAAGACCTATTGTGAAAAGGCACAGTGACCCCTTATCGCCAAATGCAGACTCTGCTCAGTTGTCCTCCACAGAAGAGCCACCAATGTCTGCGCAATCTGGATCCTCAACAACTTCAACCTCTAAGGATGATGACATTGACCAATATTTGGGAGTTGTTGCATTGATTGAGAGCTGCTTGAAGAAATGCCCAAAAGAATTTCATGAACTCTTATTGTCGAATGTAGTTGTTTCTGGAGGTCCTTCTCAAATCAGAAATTTTGTAGAGGTAAGTGTGTGGATTGAATTCTGAATTTTCTCATCATTAATGATTTCGTGGTGGTTGTTGGTCGGATTCATCATGCAGAGAATACAATATCAACTTAAGAAAAAAAGCAACATCATATCTAATCCCTTATCGAATATCAAGGAGGACACTCCTCCATTTGATTTTTCAGCTTGGTATGGAATGGTAAGTATACAAAGTTGATCGATGTTAATTTGTACTAAACGTAGATATGTGCAGAGTTTTCTTTCAACCTCAATAGATATTGATGGAAGAGAATTGGAAGGGTTGCACTGTCGAGTGCTGCTTGAAGAGTCTCGTATGGAACATTACACATTGGATGATGTCATTATTTCAAAGAAATTATGTTGATAGGATGTGAACATATTTATGGCATTTGCAAAAATTAAATGTAAATCGTCAAAATGCTTTACTTTTTGCTTGGGAACTCTCTAATAAATTGTGATTTACCTGATTCTCTAATTTCTTTCAACATTTGAACATTCTTTCCACTCTCTTTGGTGGCAACAAGTGCACGAATGGACATGGCTCTTAAGGCGTCGTAGACAGATAATGTTCCTACAGCACTGTTCTTACGTCCAGTGAAGGGGTATGAGTCTGGTCCTCGTTCTGTTTATACATTGTTATTGTTTAATACAAATTATTCCATTACGTTTGTTGAAAATACTTACGCTATCGTGTGGTTATTTTGTGAATTTTCATGAACGCCAAAATTTAGCAAAAAATAATGTTGAAAAGAATGTATGTGTCATTAAATAACTTACACATTGACAATTAATATTAATACGACTGACATGATGTGTCAATAAATCTACCAAAGGCACAAAATATTCAGAGTTGACAGCAACTCCAGACTCTGTCTTAATAAACACGGAAGCTTGTTGACCAAAGGAAGTTTGTGTGACATAATCTTCAAGTTCTTGAAGTGTAGAATATTTCACAATGGGTGTAATTGGACCAAACTAGTTATTAGTGAGAATCGTATAAGCCATTTCACCAATAATTATTTAAATAAATTAAATAATCAATACATTAAGGAAAAACACTTACTTGTTCTTCATGATACACCTTCATGTCTGCAGTGACAGGATAAAGAGCAGTGGGTGCGAAAAGAGCAGCACACCCTCTGTCGATACGCTTTCCAAGATTGGTTTCCTTATCTTCTGAAAATTTAATTCCCCTTTCATTGACAATTTTTGCTCCCTTTTCCAAAGCATCTTTAATGAGTTCTCTCAAAACGGATGGCTTTTGAGGTTCTGCCAATGGAGTGATACTCACTCCAGACTCCCATGGATATCCCATCTTCAAGTTATCGATGGCCTTTGAGAATTTAGTGACAAATTCATCCACAATAGATTCGTGAACAAACAAAACTTTTAGAGCAGTACATCGTTGTCCATTGAAAGAATAAGCTCCCTTAAATCATTTGTCAACGTTGTTAAAGTGTTCAGTTCAAATCACAATCATCATTCCATGATGTGAAAATCAACGTTATAACATATCATTTGTCAAATCATCACTTACCAAAGCACATTCAGCAACAGCAACATCAATATCAGCTTCAGGTAACACAAATGCAGCATTCTTGGCATCCAATCCCAAAACGTTTCTCAATTTGAAGAGATTTGGATGTGAGTTAATGAGTGAGTTGGCAGCATTGTGAGTTCCAATAAATGCCAAAACATCAATCAAACCTGTTTTCATCATGGCTGGAAGAGTTTCTCTGCCTGATCCGTGAATGACATTTACAACTCCAGCTGGGAAACATTCCTTAAACAATTCCAAGGTTGGATAATGACACAATCCACCAGTTCTTGGTGTCTTTAAAATGACCACATTACCCATAATCAAAGCAGGAATCAGAGTGGTGTATCTGTGGTTCCAGAAAGTAGTTGAAATGTTACAGTACAAATGGTTAACATGGACCAATATTAAAAAATTCTGTCACTACAATGTCATAATGTCACACATGTGAAATCATAGGATCAACAGTCAAAGGATGGACTTGTCAGACTTACCTTACGTCTCATTGAAAGGATAGTTGAATGGTGCAACACACAAAACCACACCCAAAGGACTTCTTCTCACTTGTGCTGACACTCCTCCGACAGAAATAATTTCCGATTGCTTAGTTTCCAACTTTTCAAGTTCAAGAATGGTGTCTCTAATGTATTGAATGGTTCTGTCCACTTCTTGTTCAGATGCCGATCGATTCTTACAAATTTCCCACATTAATAAATTAATAATTTCTTCTCTCTTCTTCAATAATCCTTCGACAAACTTTTCCAAACAACTAATTTTCTTTTCAGTTGGATAACTTGGCCATTCTCCTCTTCCCTTGTCAAAAGCTTTGACAGCAGCCTGTACTGCACTTTCAGCTTCATCTTTGCTCATGAAGGCATAATTACCAATGTGGTATTTGACTACTTGTTCATTACTGTCAAGAGTCGTAATTGGAGAATAAACAGGTTCAAATTTGCCTTGCCAGTGGAGAATTTCTCCTCCAATCAAATACTTTTCACCGTTGACAAAAGGAGTGGATGGTTGTGCGCTCATTCTCAATTCCTATCATCGGATTGATTCAATAGGAATAATTTAATGAATTGAAAAATAGGATCCATGTTGGAAACAATTTGTGGGATTGTCATCATCATCAAATTGATTTCCGAGACAAAAGAGATGCCGAATAATTCATCGTTTCGGAGATCGTATGATCATCATCATAAACATGGGAGAGTAAAAACACAAAGATGAGCCTAAACACACATGATGATCCGAACGAACGTACCAATCAAAAATGCAGGGCTATGGATCGTCGTTGTATTTTTTTTTGTAAATCAAGTTCAATGAACAAATATGGAGAGGGAAAATTGTTGAATATATGTCAAATTGGATTATTATGGAAAGATGTGTTAAAAAGTGAAAATAGTGTTTTGTGTGCATGTTTCCACGTTTTCTTTGTCGATCAGTAAGCACCTGAAAATATTTGTCAATGTTTTCAAATTTGAAATAATTTTGTTGAACGGACGGACTTGATGCTTCAATTCGTGCTTGCTTGCTCCTCAATCAATTTGTTATGATTATTCAATTCTGTAGTTCTCATGTTCAAGCTCTATTCACCAACAAAGGAGATCGATATGTTCTGTGTATTAAGGGTTTTGTATCGTTTGAGAGGAATTATTTTCAAAATATCTTGAATAGAATCTCCATTGTTAAATATTGAGAACATCATGTCACATTCTGTTTTTGTGAGCTTAAGTCTCTGTTTGGCTTGTGAAATGGCTTGAGAGTGGATGGATCGTTTTTTTGATTCCTTCAAGGAGTCGTAATGAAGAGATTCTTTTGAGACTAATTCATGAATATTCATTTTCACTCTTTGTTGAATATCATTCAAACGTGTCACGATTTTCGTGTAATGATTTTTCAACATCTCAAAACTCTCTGTGAATTGTGGAAAGTAGGACAAGAATTCACTCGATTCATTCTTTCTAATAATATCAATAAATGAGTTTTCTCTTTTTTCAACCGAGTCGAACATGGCAAGAGATAATTTCACATATTCTTTGCTTTTCACTTTGACTCTTATAAAATTCAATAATACATCTCCACTTTCAGACTCCTCTTCGTAAGACTGATAACACACCACAAATCCTTCATGTTTATACGGGCTTCGATCATTTGCAACTCTCTCAACATCTTTGAAACTATTGAGTCCATATTTTGATTTAACACAAGCTGCTACTTTCCAATTAAACTCTTTTGCGAAAGGTTCAGGATCCTCTTCTTTAAATGTTTGTAAGTCTCTCACTCCGTGCAACACCAAATCATCCGATTCATATTGAACTACAAGGAGATGTTTTGGGGTGGTCAATTCAAATGTAAATGAGTATTTTCCTTGATATTTCTCTGATGGCAATGAATAATTTAATTTATGAAAAGTATCCCAAACTAATTGTGAAAATTCAAACGTCTGAGTTTTCTCTCGATGTCTATTATTAATTTCCATATCCGATGACACACTATAAAATCCTAATCTTGCACTTCCATCAGGTGTTGATGATGACGCTACTCTCCATTTTGAATCAAAGTAATATAAATTCACAATAGAACCATCAAGTTTTTCATACACTTTCACACTCGATTCTGTAAAGTGTTTTTCAATGAGTGGAGTTTCAAATTTCAAAGACAATTCTTCATTAAAATTGAAAAATTTCGAAAAGGGCATGTGTACAATTTTCACGCCATTTCTCTCTTCATCGTCTTCAAGTATCTCCAAATCCACAATAATGCCTCGACATAATCTTGTGAGTGCATTTTCAAAATTCGCTCTTGTCTGATTGTAGTGCAAACAAATCAAACGGTTAGGATATTCCTTGTGAGTGGAAATATTAACTGTATATTTCGATTTGAAATATTCCGAAAGAAACATGACTAGATCTGCAGGTTCATATTGGAACTGTTGTGCATCACCTTGCCTTCTTTCGAAAAATTGTTTTTTTAAATTCACGAGCTCATGAATGAGGCTTTGCACTTGTTTTGACATTTTTTTTGAAAAAAGAAAAAATAGGATAGTTCATAGCTGGATTCATGCATATATCGGGATGAAACTCTGATGAATATTGAATTTTCAATCAAAGCAAACCACTTGAAGATCTTATCATGCTTCATTTGAAATAGAAGATTTTATTGATATTGTATAAGATGATGACACACACTCTCAATTTTTGTTTCTCTCACAAAAGAGTGGTTTCTTTCAACTCGTTTTTGAATTGATCAATTTCTGCTGATTTTCAAGAAGAACGAATCGTCCATGTGCTCCGAACCATGGTGGTTGATCATAAGATAAATAGGAACAATCGGAATCTATTCTCTAACTGTTGAAACTCTTTCAGTGCTGGATGGATATCCTTTCTCGGTGCTGGATCCAACGAGGCCTTCCGTAGTTGTTGTTGAAACACCCATACGACCAAGAATACCGGTTACAATTCCACCTTCTTGGACGCCTGCCATTTGATTTCCTTTGATGATGGTATCCTCAATAAGGTCGTTCAATCTTTCGATAATTTCTCTCACATTGACAATAAGAGATTGTTGCAAGTTATCATGAATCTTTCTACGAACTCTGCTTTGAATGATTGGAGAGAACATCTTGAGGAGAAGCTTGTGCTTTTCAGCATGTCTAAATTTGATGTGCAAGGTATCCACACCAACCTTAATGTCCTTCACGTAGAATGGTCGATTCTGACTCAAACGAGCCTTCAACTTCAACTTGATATCAATTCCACCACGATCGAAATCAATATCCATGATACCACGATCGGAGAGAGATGGGAATGAGCGACGATCAAAGACAAATGCCACATCCTTCAAATGAGCAGTCATACCATACAGATGAGCACTGACTAGAGTGGCGCTCTCTGCAAGCTTATTCTCAGGTCTTTGTTCGAGATAGTTCATGGAGGTTCTGTTCTTTACCTTGAATTTCACATCGTCTGGAAGGATATCGTTGGCCTTGAGAACAATGTTAGAAATCTTAAAGTATTGAGTGCCATCGTCACCTTCAACTTCAATGGTATTCCAATTGTTGATTGCTTCTTGAATGGCCACAAAGAGAATGGTTCTAATTTGTTCGAGTGCATGTGGCTTGAGAGTGAAGCTGCCCTTTTCATCAAGGAACAAACGAGAAATCAATTTCTGAGATCTGTCTCTTAATTCAGCATTCAACTCATCATTTCTCATGGTCTCCAAGAGCTCTCTCGATGAGCGAATCAATTCGTTGGTGAGATCCATGTTCTTCTTCTCTTCCAAGACCGTTCTGCAATTCTTTAGACGCATTCTCAAGTTGTCCTTCTCTTGCTTAGATTCGAGCAATTCTGGTTGTTTGTTGTATCTTCTAAAGTCATTCATCAAATCTTTGAAGACACCCTTCAGTCTCTCATCAGTCTTCAAGTGAATCATAAAGTCATTGTTCACTTGGAGCCACTTATCGAAGATACGTTGGTCACTGAATTCATACATGATCAGCTTGGCATAGTAGAGAAGATTTCTAAAGTCCTCATCTTGTGAGATTCTGTCGACAGTTTTGTTGGTGGTATCCACTTCACCTACCAAGCTCTTAGCTTGATTGAAAATGTTGAATAGACCAAAGAGAGCCTTTTGATAATTTGGATCCTTTGAGAAACGTTTGTTAAGGTTAACAAATCGATTAATCAATCGGTCCTCAACCTCCTCTTTGGATTCTGTGGTTTGACCTTTAGTAGTAGTACCAACACCACCACTTTGACTCACACCACCAATAATGGTACTTGGTGGTGGTGGAATATTGGTTCCTTGTTGTTGTGTCCATGGTTGTTGGTATTGTTGTTGACCGAATCCAGATTGCTGACTAATGCCACTTCCAATATATGGTTGTTGAGAAATGCCACTTGTGGAGATGCCTTGCTTCTTTCTACTTGGGACGTCCCAAACATTACCACCAGCCTTAATATACAAGTAAGCATTGATAAACTCGTTCAAAGAGACCAAGCCATTCTGGTCGACGTCAACAATTCTGCCCATCATCTTGGCCTGATACTTATCGAGACCCAATCTAAGGAGAGCTAACTTGAATTCAGTTCTACCCAACACTCCATTCTTGTTCAAATCGAATTGATTGAAGACTTGCTCAGCCTCCCGAATGAGTTGATCCTTTTGTTGGAAGATGTCTTGTTTTGGTTGGAAGTTACTTGGCTTCCATCTAGGTGTGTAGCGATGCCACATCTGATCACTACCACCGTATTGTCCACCCAGACCTCCTGAAATTCCTGACTGTTGAATACCGAGTGGTTGTTGTTGCGTTTGTGGAGTCCATTGTTGTTGATATTGACCACCACTAACGCCTAATGGAGTGCCCATCATGTGTGGTTGGCTCTGGAAGGATGCTGTCTGAGCTTGTGGTTGAATAGGAATGTCTTCTCTAAGTCCTTGCTGCTGCTGACCATATCCTTGTTGCATTCCCAATCCAGATGGTTGTTGAGAAATACCAGTACCGACACCACCCAATTGAGGTTGGAATTGACCTCCCTGAATATTCGATTGAAGAGAGGGTTCTCTGTATTGATCGGATGAAGAAACAAGTCCATGTGGGTGTTGTTGTGAAATTCCTCCTGAAACACCGCCACCCGTCTCGAGAGGGCCATATCCTTGATGAGAGGATCCATAGAGTGAGGTGGATTTGAGATGTTCACCACCTTGCATTTGAGAGGATTGGTAAGGTTGTTCACTAATGCCACTTGAGTAAGGTTGCTGCTGACTAACACCGCCCATCAATGGTTGCTGCTGCTGACTAATACCAGAGGAGTAGGGTTTCTGTCCAAATCCAGTTTGTTGATATGGCACTTGTTGCTGACCAATGCCACTTCCACCAATGTATGGTTGCTGTCCTTGCTGCATGGAGAATTGTCCTGGCTCGCTCAATTCACCTTGATTCCTGTGTAGATCACTCTCTGACTTGACTTCAGAAGGTAACAGCACGTGTTCTGGTCTTTCATGAGAGAGTTGAGGAGAACCACCCACACCTGTGACAACAGTGGCATCGGTTGGGTGTTTCGTTGTGGATGAAATTGAAGAAGATGGAGTTGACTCATCGGATGGACGTGTCAAACTCTTAATACCCTCAGTAATTTTACCCACGAATCCTTCTTGCCCTGCATTCTCATCCACAAGGAATTGCAAGTATTGGAAGAAGTCCATCATGGCTTGTCTAAAATCACTGGAACGAATAAGTTCAAAGACGAAATCTCTCAAACCAATGATCGAGTTGTAAATGTCCTTATTAGTACCTGCCTGAGTAGTTTCATAACCTCGTTTCACTCCATATCTAATATCTTCACCAAATTCTGGGGCATACTTTTGTGTCAAATTTTTGAAGCAGATCAAGAAGTTTTGGATCTTTTCGTCTGAGTTTCTTTCTTCAATGACCATCTTGATCAGATCTAACAAGAGTAAAGTGTCTCTCTGAATGAGTCTTCCCTCTCTGTCCAAGAGGTTATGGCTCGACAAGACACTTTGCTTTGCTTGCTCAATACCCACCAACACTGCCTCATTTGAGGGTGGAACTCCCTCACGAATTCCAGCTAATCCTTGAAAAGCAGTTTCTGTCTGTGGATTTTGAAAACGAATTTTAGTAGTTGGCTCGCCCGTGTGGGGAACACCAGTTGCTTGCTCTGTTCGATGTTCTACCATTGTGAAAAGTGTGTTTTTTTGTGTTAAATTCACAACTGCTGCTGATCAGCCAAACAGTTTTATGGACTGTAAAATTTAGAAATTGGAGGTTTTAGGAAATGAAAATTTCAATCTCATTTGCTCGTGGAAGAAAATACTCTGTTATTGGTGCATTAACATTTTTGGCTCAACCATTGAGGTTATTACTAAGATAGAGAATGTTGAAATTTGGAGTATAAAAATATTTTGGTGAAGTTATTAAGAGTTTATCTCTCTTGAGGTTCTAGTACTATCATGAAAGAAGCAGTGGTGCCTTGTTGGCTCGTATGGTATGCATGATTGTGTATGTGATGACATTCACTCCCAATATGGCTAGTCATATTTTTGGCATTGCCTTAAATATTTTTTTGGTGTGACAACTGGCGTTTGTCTACAGAAAAAAATATTTTCACAACTTCATAATGACACAAACCACAAGCTCACAAGAACTCACCTACAAGGACGTTCACCATCAGCCGCTTCTTGCTCTCTTCAACAACTCACACTATTCCGACTTTTCCATTTTCTTCCCCAACCGAATGGAAAGAGTTTATGTTTGGCGTGGAATTCTTGCAACTTGCTCAGAATATTTCAGTACCATGTTCCAATCTTCTGAACATTTTACTGAAAATGTAAATTCTGAAATGATTGTCAATGATCCTGAAGAAGAAGATTCCCTCTATAAACTGATCCGATTCTTCTACTCTGGAAGTTTGAGCTACACCTTGATCGATGAGGCGTTGCAATTATTACTCATCTCTCAAAAGTATATGATCCATGGAAATGTACAAAATCATTTAAAGACAAACATTGAGAATAACATTAATGTCACCAACTGTTTTCACATATTTTGTCAATTGGCCCTGTTAGATTCGAACCCGAATGAGGACTCGTTTGTTCATTCCATCCGTTCAGTATGCGTCCTGGAGATGGCCCGTAATTTTTCCACTATTTTGAGAGAACATATTGCAGACTTGTTAACTCTTTCTCCTTCCATCATGCTGGTGATGATGAGGGATTTTTCAAGACTTTGTCATCCAAAAACTATGAAAATTGCTTCGTCCATGATAAAAAGTTCGTCGACCTCAACAGCACCTTTGGAAGGAGGTCATGCTTCAGCTGACACGATGACCGTCATGCACGACACTATGATCCCTCCAAGCTCACCTTCAACCTCCTCCTCCTCTTACACGAGAAGAAAAATTGAGAAAATTTCACCATTGAGACGAAATGGTCGATTCAGTGCTTCCTCACCCAATTTAAATGCCAATCATTCATGTAACCCTTTAGGTTTTGTTGTTAAATGTGATGGAAAACAATTCTTAAGATTCTTAATGGATTGGATGATTATGGACGTGGAGGGCAGAAAGGATGTCATGACTGAAATTAAGGCTCTTGAAAGCACACTGTCTTACTCTCAATAATGAGAAATATATCTCAAAAGAATCTTTTATTTGTAACAATCCATTATTGGGTGGATAAAATGATGTGTTAAAAAAAACGTTCACATTGATCACGTGAATTCAATCTCGATGTTAATTTAATTATTTTGGCGCCATTGACGAAACTTCACTGGGCACTGTAATCCCTCGGGCGGGATTTATATCTCCCAGCAAAACCAACCACAAACCAAGTTCAGAAAAAAAATGGACGAAAACTACAGCAACGGAACGTCCTTCTGTTCTTTCAAAACATGTAAAATTATCCAAGTCATACGGTCCTTATGCTGCTTGGATGGCCTTATTCTGCCTAGGTGTAGCCATCTTATTTGATAGGCACCTCTCAAATTCTAGACCATAAATGTATTTTGATCTCATCCCAAACGCGTTGGTATAATAATATTAGAGCGTCATCGATTTCATGGTTGAGCATGCATTTACCGAAATGTTAATTGCTCAAATCCAGCCCAAGAAGTTCCCTCTTCGTGGATTTATTCCCGCTTGAAAAAGTGCTTGCTTAAGCTCGAAGTGTCCAAAACACTCCAAAAAAAACACAAACACACCACACACAATTTTATTTTGAAAACACCCACGCTCACATCAACAAACGCAACACTTAAATTGAAAACAACATTTTATTGATTTCATCATCATCATCACATTCATGAAATTCATCACGAAAACAGACGCATGCATCGATTCATTCGTGACATTAACTAATCCTGCGATGTGCACACACTCGTTAATTACCTTGTGTCACTGTGTAGTTTTACATACTAATTTCACGCATGGTAATGTCTTTCCAACAAGTCTTCAAAACCTTCTAATCGGAGAGAGTCTCGCTTACTGACATGAGGAATGAATCCTCGCATGCTTCTTGAATGAAATTCACAAAAATTAGAACTTTCATTAAAGAATAACAACCACATGCTCGAGCAATCAACACTCGAGGAGGGTGGTGAGAGAGAAGAATTTGCCGATGATGTGGTCATGCATGTGAAAACCTGAGGCTGGAAGGTGTCAATATCATCATGCAAGAGGTGTGAATGTGGTGGTGGTGCTGTCGTACGTGTGATTGTTGTTGCATGTTCATGCATGTTGTGGAAATTCATGTCCTTCTCTTCAACATTCGAGCATGCTGAAATTATTGATGTCAGAAAAGTTTTTGAACACTTCGGATGTGCATGCATGCAATGACCTTTTGATAGTTCAGCAAAAGAGTCATTTTCATCGTCAATATTTTCATTCTTATGGTGTATCATATTACAAAGAGGAAGAAACATGATGTGGAAAGTGTGTATTATTGTTTTTTATGTGGAAATGAAAACATCTGTGATGCAACAACATGTTTGGTTTGACATGGAACTTTTGGACTTGTCGCAACTTTGCATCTTCTCTGTATTTTCTAAAAAGGAAATATTTATTGCAGTCATCATTTGCAGAGGTGATGCAATAGGATGCATATATTTTCATTGCAAACCGTCTAATCTGGGAAGTCCTTCTTACGTTGAACATGCTAGAGATGGAAGATCCAAACAAGAGGACAATATTCAGTCAAAATATGCTGACATGTAGTTCTACTCGCTCGCTTTTTGCATGCGTCTCATGAATTCATTGTACATGCATGTATGTGTCAACATATTGGGATGAGTTTTCTGTTGTTGTGTACGAATTTTAAGATGCATTCTCTATTTTGGAATTTACAGCCAGTTTTCAAAGCGTTCCTGAGAATATTCGACTTTTTTCGCATGTACTCCATGGTGAATATTTGATCATTGACTATTTTTGTGATTCGTTTATAACTATGCAAGAACAACGAACTCGTTCACAGAACCTATTGTATGAACGAGTTCTTTGTTCTTGCATAATTTGTCTTGAGACGTTTAATAGGAAATATTATTTTAACATGTTACATAATCACACGCCTAACACATTTGAAGAGCCTGTTTGCACTTCATGGGTCATTGAGCATTTGAAAATGATTTTTGACAATCATTACTTGTTGCTTTTCGATGGACTGAAAGGAATGATTGTCACATGTGATTTCTTGTTGTGAAAGGACAAATCAGAAAAGTATTATTTAGTGGGAAGAGTGCAATCGACAAATGCTCTTTCAAGGACCAGCATGCATTCTTGAGACAAAGATTTTTCATCTTCCTCATCGTTGATGTAAAACCAAAGACATTTCTTTTTTTCGTTAATTGACATCTGGAAGTCAATGAAATTAGACATGTGATTCAGTAACAGCAAGAAAAGTTCCGTTCACCTACCTTCGAATAAGGCCATCTGAAAGAGAACTCGTTGTTTTGTTATCCACCAAGTGAACGATGACATCTTCTCGGACAACATGCTGTGGATGATGTTGAAAGGTGTCCCTAATTCCATCATCATCAGAGGATTTTTCTGAACTTGTTGTTGAAGAAGGAAGCACAGATTTCATGACTCTTATGTCAATCAATAGGAGAGAGCTAGTGGTTGTTTTTAAAATTAATATCAACTCTGGAGAACTTGGTCAACAACATGACATCATCATTGTCTATTTCCAAAATGATGATATCCTTAAATGATTTGTTGTCACGATAAGGAAATTTATGAGTGGATATTCGGCGCATTATCGAATGACGCAATGACACCATTCACATAGGTGCCGTGCGCACGAATGGAGAGCTTCTTTCGTTGTGCTTGACGTGGATGCGTTTGGCATTTCCTTAATGGTCGTGTGCATCTTTTTCTATTTAAGGTGTCATGCGTTAAAAAATCAAAATTGGATCATAATTGTGTTTTATCTTTAGAGCGATGGAATGAGGAAAACAAGTTGTTTCTTTGCTGTTGTTGTTGGGTAATGGTTTTCTTTCTGTCTGTCAGAGTGGTTGTGAACTGTCAGATGTGAGAAATAATATTTGGTTGGAAGGGTGCAATTGGTAAATGCTTTCTGAAGGACAAGAATGCAGTCTTGAGACAGAGTTTTTTCATCGTCATCTTCGTCATTGATGTAAAACCAAAGACATTTCTTTTTTTCCGAAATTGACATCTGACATTAATGCAACGTTTAGTTTATATAAATCGTGATGGCATTTCTCGAATCAATCATTCCTTTCAGTCCATCGAAAAGCAACAAGTAATGATTGTCAAAAATCATTTTCAAATGCTCAATGACCCATGAAGTGCAAACAGGCTCTTCAAATGTGTTAGGCGTGTGATTATGTAACATGTTAAAATAATATTTCCTATTAAACGTCTCAAGACAAATTATGCAAGAACAAAGAACTCGTTCATACAATAGGTTCTGTGAACGAGTTCGTTGTTCTTGCATAGTTATAAACGAATCACAAAAATAGTCAATGATCAAATATTCACCATGGAGTACATGCGAAAAAAATCGAATATTCTCAAACATTCGAGCAGCCACAATTTGTGGAGCATGGAAATATTTAGACTTTCATTTTGGAATTCGCCAATCTATCCAACCTAAATCACAAAGACGCAACCTACCATATCCTGAAATTATGTCATAATATATAATGTCTGATTCATCGAATGTATGTTTCGATGGTGAAAACATCATGACATGAAAATTGATGATGGTTTTCATGTCATGATGTTTTCACCATCATTCCATCACATGTCAAAAACAAGAAGTGGATGAAACAACTTACAACAGACACTCGTGCATGAGTGCAGGTGGAGCTTGTTTTGGATGACAATGAAGAAGAAGAGAAGGAGGAGAATTTTCTCACTCGATCGCCACCACAAGAATCCTTCGACTCATTTCTTTGAAGTGAAAAGAAGAAGAAGAAATAAACGACCAAGAAGAGACTCTATTCATGGAAGAGTAACTGGCAGTATATACTCGTTGTTTTTATTGTTTGAGAGCATGAGGAGGACAATCTGTCTGTTCTTCTGCTCTTTCTGAACCATGATCATTGATGAATGGTTGATTGGATTCGAACATGTTGTGGATTCGTCGTCATTATCAATGAAAAAGAGGATTTGATCTATTCAACAGCACTTCTAGCAGAGGGTGATGCTGCTGCTTTTTAATCTTTTCTATAACATGAAGGTGGCACAAGAGAAGGACTTTTCCAAAACGAGAGCAAGAATATGTAAAAGATCAGGAGTAATGGTGTCATTCCACCATCCTCTCAATCCAAGTAAAGGAATAGATATCCAACATGATGATTAAATAATCAGAAAAGGAGTGATAGCTTGTTGATCTTAATTGAGAATAAGAAAGTTCCTACTTGTGCCATACAAGACGATGTGATTCAAGATGAGAAAATGTACATGAGTCCATTGATTGGTATGATTTCGTTTGTATGGAAGATGCAATCCTGTTGCTGAAAGGAATGGAAATTTCTGGATTTGGAATCGAATTCTAAAGTCTTTAAACAGCGACTCAACAACAAGAGGATGGTAATGATTTGTATTTTTTTCTTTTAAGGGATCAAACGATGTGCGTGATGTTCTATCTGTGTATCTCCGTTGTAGAGATCTTTTGAGATCTTCCTTAATGATCTGTTTCCATATTTAGAAAATATTGATATTTAGACAAAGATGTCTCGATGAGGGACATCTTCCTTTATTCGAATAGTCAATTTCTTTTTTCACTATCGTCCACTCTGCCACGAATCTATCGTTACTTTTCGATACTTTTCGATGGAACATTCATCGACGCAAGAGATTTCCAATTGTTGTTGTTGGCATTGGTGTGAAAGGATGACAAATCGGAAAAGTAAAACTTGTTCGGGAGAGTGCAATTCGTGAATGCTCTCTGAAGTACGAGAAGACATTCTTGAGAGAGAGCATTTTCATCTTCATCTTGATCATTGATGTAAAACCATAAACTCTTCTTTTTTTCATGTAAGGACATCTGTAAAAAAGAAGAGGTGATTTAGAGGTTGAAATCAAATCATTTGATTATTTGGAATATATATGGTCATGAATCATTCAATAGTTAAAGATCAATATTTTAAATTGAATTGGAATTCACTTTTGCATACCTTCGAATAAGGCCATCGTTCTCCCTTACTCACTTCCTTATATCTTCTTTTCAAAGTGGAAACACTCACTCCAAGCATTCGAGCAGCCACAATTTGTGGAGCATGGAAATATTTCGACTGCTCGCATTTCCAATTTTAGTAAAAATTCGAAACTTCCAAAAAGCAAAATCCACCAACTTACCATTTCCTGATAATTCTATAAAAACCGAACAATCAATGATAACAATAAATCATTCGATTTCCACGCTTTTTGTAATACTTACCACTTTCAATCTCGGTGAATGATGAGTTTGATTGGATGACGATGATGTTGTTTGATTTCTTGTCAATGTTGCATTCTTGGTGGTGATGATGGATGTATTAGTCGCTGATGATGATGAGGTACTTGGAGTCCAAATGATCATTCGAGATGTCTTTCGATGTGTTGTGGTGGTGATGGTGTGTTTTTGGTTGGAAATGTTCTTCCTTTCTGCTGATAATCGCAGATCATTGGATGGTTTGACGTTTGTCACTTGTAAATATTGTGGTGATTGCACCTGTGGAGGAACTTCTAAATGATCAAAGGAATGAATGTTGTGATGCTGAAGGGTAATGTCTGGTTGTAGTTCGACTTGTTGAGAAGAGCTATCACATTGTTGTTGAAATTTGACTTGTTGTTGTTGATGATGTGGTATTAGAAAGAAGGAAGAAGAAGAAGAAGAATTCGCGTTTGGACCACAGTTCATTGTTCTTCTCGTTGTGGAAAGTCGAAAGAATTGGAATTTTCTTTGTGGTGTTGATCAATCCTCAAGAGTAGAGAACAGAGTGGCTCCATGTTTGGGATACATTGCAACGAAAGTGCGTTTATCCATTCATGAACAAAACGAAACGATAAATATATGATCCATACTTCTTTAAATTGCATGTGCGGATCACAAGCATTTCGAAATCCGAGGTTAAATTAAAAAGGGAAGATTCTCAACATTCCAACTCAAACATTCAGGACATTGCGATTGATCGTCGCTGATATCATGATGTCAATGGAGAGACTTTCAATCCATCTCTTGAAAATGTCTTCATTACTAAATTGAAACACCTTCTTTTGGCAATCAATGTTTACGATTTTTGAACCTTATGAAACTACAGCTTTAAACTCTACAACTTCAATGATTCAAACTGTATCATTCCAAAACAACCAAGATTCAAAAATTCTAAACGATGATCGTTGTTGTAATCTTTTTTCATAATTACAAAATTTTAAGTTCCTTACCAAAATGGAACTTCTCAAGAAATCGATTCCAAAAAAAAAATGTCGACCTCTCCTTCACATGATCCTTTATCACCATCATCGACTAATGAACCTCTCATTACAGCGAAACAGCGGCCCTTCGTTAATCTCCTCATGAAAATTCAAGAAGATATTTCGGCAAGAAGTTACTCCCAGATAGAATCTTATACTCAAGCTATTTTGGAATTGGAACAAAAACCAATCCATCATCACGAAAACAATGATCAAGATAACAACACCTTGAAGGCTTTTAATTCCATCAAGGAAATTGGCAAGTTATGGCTTGCGTTAGGAGAGTTGCAGTTCGGATCGGAGACTATGGATGAACAAGCCTTGTCCAGTATTGAGAAGAGTCTATCGTATGATATCACGAGAAGTCGAGCTCACTTCTTCAAGGGAGTGATATCGAGTTTTTTGGGACGATTTGAAGATGCTCTACAAGGGTTTGAACAAGCAATCTTGCTGGAACCAGACAAGGCAACGTATTGGTTTGAAAAAGGACGATGTGTATTGACAATGGCCACCACAAACAGGGATAGCAATACAACATCAAGGTTGGTCGAAGGTCTTGAATGTTACAAGAAGGTGAAAAGTTTGAGTCGAGAACAAGCCCTCCAATACGATCTCACAAGTTCTCTATTTAATTTAGGAATGAAGTTTACATTTGAAAAAGATTTGGAACATGCTCTCGAGTCATTCCAAGAGGCAGTAGAATTGCAACCTGATGATTTACAAATTCATGGGAAAATTGTGCAACTCTATGAAACTCTCAATCAAAAAGACAAACGAGATGAGAAAGTGAAAGAAATTTATGCCATGTACAAGAGAAAGGAATTTCCAAACGATATGACAAGATTCTGTAGAGATCAATTCGATATTAACTCATCTCCAGAAGCAGAAGGAAAGAATATTCACGTATTTGTGTATGAGCATTTTGAGCTCGTTGGAAACAATGCTGTGAAATTTGTTTTCCAATGCACAGATGAAGCTCAAAAACAAGTTTTATTGCGTATTTCTTTGGGAAGTTATGAAATGACAAATTCACTGATGAAAGAACTACGTGGTTTGGCCGACAATCAAAGAGTCTATCACTTGGATGGATACTATCATGGTAACTTGCACAAAACCTTTGGGTTCTATGATGGAACCGATGATGGGCCTGCCATGAGTTATGATGACTTGAAGCAAAAAGTGGTTGGAATTTTAGATGGAAGTAATGCAACCGTCATGTCCTCTTCGACTGGACCCAATCGATTCATTTAAGAGAGACGAGACACCACGATTGTTGTGTACATGGATAAATGTCGCATTACTGATGTGCTTGTCGCTTATTTGGCAAAAATGTCAAACAAAAAAATTCAGGGATGGGTTTATTCGATGATAAACGTTGTTCGATGGTTTTATGTACAATATTTACAAGCCGAACGTAAGATTCGTAGTGACTTCCTAGCAGGCACCCCGGAAGTAAAGGTGTTTAAACTGCTCACGATAACAGCAGCAACCCCTGGGATTCGAACGCTGGACCAGTTGGCTGCCATAGTTCCAGAAAAACCACTCGGCCATATGCGGGCAGCAATGTCAAACAAAAAAATGACAAGTCGTGCAATCGGTCCTCTTCTCCACTCCTCTCCATCATCGGAGCATCCCTTTCATATCTCATCATCAAATCCTTTCGAAATATTAGAAAGTGTACGAGCAGAATTTAGAAAGAAACGAGCAGGCGGTCGAAAATTATTTAAAGGATTAAATTATGATCTCGACATTACATACATCACCTCAAGAATTATTGTCATGTCCATTCCGACTGAAGATTGGTTTATTGGCTATTTCCGAAATGATGCGACTCTTGTTCATCAATTTTTACAAGAAATGCATGGAAGCAATCATTACATGATTTTCAATTGTTCGGAATTTCGTTACGATAAAACAGTATTTTGTGGAAATGTAATTGATTGGAATTTTCCAGATCACTATAATCCACCATTGGAAATGATGATGAGTGGTTGTCGTTGTATTCATGAGTGGTTGTTGCGTGATGAGAACAATGTAGCACTGATTCATTGTGCAGGAGGAAAGGGAAGAAGTGGAACGTTAATTTGTGCCTATTTATTGTATTGGTAAGTTTTTATGTGTGAAATTAATTTGTGAAAATATTTTGTGAAAATATTGTGTGAAACCATTCGATATGAATGAAAATCATGTGTAAAACTTTGTGTGGAATGATGTGTTGTATTATTTATTTTGTGCAATGAATGGTATTGAAACTAAACCATTCGTTCCATAAAATACATTTTGATATATTTGTGCTTGGCTATAGCTCCATGTTTCATGATGCCATTGATTCATTGAATTATTTTGCCTTGAAAAGATTTGAACGGCCTATCAATCCATTTACATCATGTCAAAATGGAGGAATTAATTCACCGTCACAAGTTCGATACATTTCGTATATTCAACATTTGAAAGAAGTAAAAGTTGAAGAGAGAAGAAGGGCATATCATTCAACAACAGTTCCAAATTCTCTATTATTTAATGAAACTATTTTTGGAGATAATGAGTTCTTAAGAATGCATGGTTACATACCGTACAATCGAGTTGTGTCGATCGAGCAGATCAACATTTACAGCTTGTCACCATCCATTGTGGAAAGTATTGAACAAGATTTATTTGAGTTGGAAATTGGACATTTGTCGATTCAGAAAATAGAAAATCCAACCATTGAAAATTCCATGAGAAGCACACTGAACGTCAATGATTGCGAAGTCACAAAAATAATGGATGTTATCATTGGAAGTGAAAATTGTAATTTGAGAAGAGAAGAAAATTTCGCCAGCTTTACCATTCCACAAGCCATTCCACTTTCAGGCGATATTATTATCATTTTTGGAATTAAACATTCACAAACTTACAAGAGAAAAGAAATTGGAAGAATTGGAATTCACACTGCATTTCTCCCTCAAAATATTGTCAAACTCTCAAAACTTGAAATTGATGGAGTTCACAGAAAGGACATTGTGAGCCAAGATTTTAGAGCTGAAATCATTTTCAAGAAGGAAGTCTTTTCAAATCATGATGACAACAACAACCACTCAACATTAATCGATCAACAGCGATCCATCCTTTCACACACTCTCACAAGATCAGAGCTCTTCTCATTCCACGCATGCATCACACCTCCCAGCAATCACTTTGCTTTTATTTATTCCCACCATCATGCACTTCCTTATCATCGATATGCAAACAGTGTCATGCTCGAAAAAGCCCTCCAAGAGAATCCAAGTCTTTCGCACCAACTTCCTCCTTCCGTACTCTTTTCGAATCAATACATTCATCCACGGGATATGCGTTTGAAAGTGAAATTGTCGGCTCAACACAATGAACAAGATGTGGCCCAAGGCAAGTTTATTTCTGTCACCATTACGATCGGATAGATCGCAAGAAAGAGGAAATAGAAAGAGGACTTATTAAACGCGAGACTTAATTTCTGGTAAGAACGTGTTTGGATTTGACTTCTCAATTGTGTGAAAAGAGAGGACAATTTCAAAAGATAAATTTGTTTGAAGAGTCCTCTCTTTTGAGCTCTAACACATTTCAAAGAGCGGACTCTTCAAACAAGAGGACCATTTGGCCATGCTTTAAAAGAACACGTTTTTCATGCCAAATCTAACAAATTACCAAATGTCCACCATTTTCAGCACTTGTCAAACAATTGCATTCTCACCACAACAAGCCACCTCTTCATTGGTCTTGCTAAATCCATTCCACATTTCCATGCAAGATGAAAAAAGGCAATCGAAGAGGGATGGGTCGATTATGCTCGTTTCCTCTCCAGGAACTCAAGATGGTTACATTCAAACATCACTCCATAAAGCCATTGCACCCGAAAAAGCGAAATTTCAATATGTGAATTTTGCATTGTGGGAGATTCCTGTGAAATTCTTAAAGGCCATTCAGGCAATGAGAGAGCAGGGAATGACTAGCAAGTTGGGCACATTAACCTTTGAATGTTTTCCATCTTTTCAAGTTCATTTGGAGATGTGTTGAATTGGGAAGTTATTATTGTTAAATTAATTTGCAATTCAAAATTGTAAATTTTGGGAAAATATACTTTATGGTGAGCATATTTCTCGATTGAACAATGTTGGAGATGATACCTTGCGATTGGAGACTTGTCAAATACGATGCATCTTGTGAAAACGAGATGTTCTTTTCTGCACCGTTATATACATCAAAGCAAGTTCAGGACTCCCAATATGTTGTTTCTCAACTTCCATCCGAATATACGCAAAAATTTAGATGCATGCATGGCTTTAAATGGAAAACAAATGCGTTGCATTCACCATGCACAATGTGAGAAACATTTAAGGAAGAGAAACGCAACAAAACTAGTTGTGCGAGGCCAAAGTCAAATGCGGAATTTGTAATTTCTGCGGCGTTTTCCCCGACCACTACAAACTTCAGTTGCGTCATCAGCAAAAGAAGAAAAAATAGCTCTCACGACACCATAGATCTATACCTCTCTCATTGGTTTTCAATAATAATGAATTTCTTCAACTTTCCATTCTTTCCATCATTGAATGGAGAAATGCAAAACACTATGAACGTTGATAGGAATGCAAGGTTGTCACCTCCTTTCCATATCTTCCCTCTCATGAAAACAATACAAGAAGCTAACTCACTTTCATGTCATTCCAATGAATCAAACAATAATAGTACTTGTTCATCTGAATCCTACAACAATTTGAAGATGTCCATCAAAATGGAAATCACAGTAGCAACATTGTTTCAATGATTCATTCCCTTCTCTCAGACAGCGGCAAGGAAAAACATTTAGCATCTCTCAATGTCTTGAATAAGGATCAATGGTTCATGTTATGGACACTATTAAATTTGAAAAAGCAAGTCTCTGGATCATCGTCCACCTGCCAGTTGTCAAGTAAACAACAACAACACTCTCATTCAGGTGATGAAACGAATACAAATCAAACTTCCATAACCTTAAATGCGACAGAAAATGCCCAATTTGTTGAAAACAATAATAATTGTGCGACGACCCAGTCCATAAAGATACCCTCTTCCGACTCAAGAAGCGAATTCAAAAAGACAACTTCCATTCATGCCAACACACTCATGTTACCATCCATGAATGGTGATCACCAATCACCAAGCCCATCCTTTCTCAGTGGAGTAGCGAACGAGTTTCCATCTTTGGGTTCAATGAATGAATCAAACAATGGTCGTCACATGAAGCATCGAATGTATGATGATGATGATAAGGCATGGTCTCCTCTCCTCAATGATCCTATCAATTCCAACTCGAAGAAACATCAGATCCATGAACCATTGCGAGAAGACCTTCCAACTCTGCATCAAGACCTCAAAGGCATTCAAAAGAAATCATCACTCCGTCAACCACGACACAAGAAACTCCCTTCTTCCAAACCATCGTTGATACCCTCGAGTTGGATGTCTGAATTTCAAGTTCGTGACGAACAGAAGGACCATGGCACACCAATTTTCATCCAACACACGGCAGAAATGTTGAAACAAGAGCTCATGATTAAGAAAGGTCTCCTTCCCAAACGACCGAGAGGACGCCCACGAAAAAACCACAACCATACTAATTCCGGGAATGAGACGTTTGAAAGAGGACTGATTGTTCACAACGTTGACATGCACCCCTCCAAATGTAGGGGTAGCTGGTAAAAAGCAGCATGTAGTGAAATCTCTTGTTTCGTGTGTTTGATTTGTCTTTTCCAAATGACGTTCGAGAGATAAGATCATTCTTTGAAGCAAGTGTGAACAAACTTTCAAACCATTATCAAAGAGTGGAGAGTAAACAGTGTTGGAATTGCTGAATTGCATCATTCTTTAACACGACATGATTGGAATTTCTCCAATGTCGTTTTGTTGAAATAACAAGTCATCGATCCTAAAATCCCGAACAGGAGCTGATTCATTGCTTGCTGTTGTTGCGAGACTGTGACACCTTGTAGAAGCCATCACATCCAATCGATGGAGCAGTTCCATCACAATGAATGGATTCACTTGCTGAGAAGCAATATGGAGAGCATTCCATCCATCACCCAATGAGAGACATAAATTTTGATGTTCGTGAGGATGTCTTGTTTTGACTCGCTTTGTTGATACATTTTCGTCACTGTTGATAACATCAAAATCTTCATCCACTCGTCTAATAGATAAAGTACGTTTTTGAGAGGAGTGTGCAGCTTGAAGAGGAATCGAGAGCGATGCATTGCAGTGTGAAGTCAAAATATTTCGGACATATGGTCCAAATCGCAAATTTCAATGCTGTTGAAAAGAGTGTAAGTGATATCAATCGATGAACCAAAGGATAAATTCATTGGTGTAACGTTTTTTTTTGAAAGTTTGGTGGTTGCCAAAACTGAGTTGACATTCGACATTGTTCTTTTCATTAACGTAATGTTGAATTAAACAACATGTCTTATAATTCAATACATTATGACTTCATCTCAAGATGCGTCTGACAACTACCTGATTTCGTTGACAACCCTTTCAGTGCAATTCAGACCATGCATGCGCAACGCAGTTTTTGGGTGACGCAAAGCCCGTTGGAGAAAGGACTTTTGCAGGACTAATTCTAGAGGAAGGAGAAAACCAGAGAAACGCAAAGAAACAGGATGGAGGAAGAGGTGAAGACTCCATGATGTGAGGTCACATTTAAGCAATTGCTTGATAAATCCATGAAACATGATGAATTAAATAAATATTAATCTTCACATCTTAATTACTAGTTATTCTGCCACGAGGAAAATGATGCGGAACACTTCCGACCTGAGTCGAAGGCGCAGCTGTGAGACGAAGGGCGGGAGGTTTCGCAGAAGTTTTCGAGTGGATAGAAGAATTTTTTTACCGGGTTGCTCGAGCAAACACAAGAACAATTTCCAACGAAAAAAATGTCAGAACATCCCAACCCTGTTGCTGGTTCAAGCACGGAGCAACAGAAAAAGAAGAGAAAAACAGAATTGGACAAGGTGAGAGACGATCGAACAGTCAGATGTTGTTAATACTGGAGAGTGCAAGGGTACAAGATCAGAAAAGACTGTGAAAGAATACAAAAAGAAGCAAGAGTTGTTCGAAACATACTGCACCAAGCACAGCCTATGCACCACAGATGTAAAGAGCATGATTGCATTCATCAACGTCCTGGCCACAGAGAGTAATATCGTTGGACAGAAATTGTGGAAATATCATTCAGCTTTGAGTTACTGTTACCAACAAGCCACAGGTTTTAATTTGAAAGATGCTCAATTTTATGGTCAGTTGAAACACACTTTCAAAACTTTCACAACAGGCGAATATGTTGTGTCAGAAGAGAAAGCAGATGTACTTCCTGATGAGAGTGTTGCTAAACTGTTAATTAATGCGAAAACAGACACCATCAAACAGAAGCAAAACCTCTCACAATTTGTTGTCCGTATATACACCGGCATGAGATCTGCTGAAATTTATGAAATGACTTTTGCAAACGTTTCCTTAGGAGGAAATGAAGTACAAATCACATTACCCACTTCAAAAAATGGAAAAAAGGTTCAAAAGGCACTCCCTTCTGTTCCAAATAACACCAAATTATGCCCGAATTCGTTTGTGTTGTGGAATACAAGACACATATTGTCAAATTCAAAATTGTGTTTTCAATAACTGTACAATAAATTTCAATTTTTAATACCTTATTTGCTGCATTTGGGAAGTATGGTAAGGCTGTTCCGCAACTCAGTTAAGGACTGTTCCGCACATCTTTCGGAAGTTCACAGTTCACCCTTTTCCGCTGCATTTCCTCTGTGGATCGACTTAGTGGTCATATCATTTTTTCGCTGGCATCACTTTCCAACACGGTAAAAAATGATGGAAATTAAAGCAAGTTGATTTGCGAAGTGGAGGTGGAGCTACAGACTCGCAAAATTCAATGTTGCGAAAGATCGGTGGGAGAGTTGAATTTGGTGAGATAAGACAAATAATGAGCATCATTGAGTAGATGTCTGAGTGGGCTACAAGTTGGCTAGAGACATGAAAGGATGGTGCTGTCTGGATGTTGAGTGAATCAACATATAGTGAAAACATTGAAAATTTTAATATGACTTGCAGCGAGACCTTTTTTGTAGAGCAGGTGAAATTGAGTGGAAAACTGATAGGAATATGCATCAGGTTAAGGTCAGTTTTGAGAAAATCAACTCTGGAGAGTTTTTGTGACAAAAAAATTTTGTAAAAAAATTCAAAAAAAAATGAAGTGAAAAGTGCCTGAATTTTTGAGGAGACGACTATCATCATCAAGTCAATACCTCCGAAAAAATCATGTTTCAACAAAATTCATTCAGATGAATGAGATGACTATTTCGGATCATGTTCAAGAATATTTTCTGTGCATGATTGCTCAGTCGAGAGCTATTTAGCAATGTATCATGTTGAGAATTCATGAAATATATCACTGTGATGGAATGATCATGGATGAATTGTAATGATCGGAATGTGATCAGCATGGTCAAGAACTATGGTACACAATTGTTGGTGTCTGTGATGTGGGTGATTCATGACTTGTGAAAATTTATAATTACAGTCAATGATGGATGTGCACTGTTGCAATGACTCTATATTCGATATCAGTTGTTTAACACAATGATATGATGTGTTCTATGGAGTTCTATGTGATTTTGAATTGTGGAATGTCATGATGATGATCGGAGGTATGTAATTTTTCATAATGGTACAAATATGATGATAATAATATAATTATTCATAATTTCTGAATTATTGATTGTATATTAATGTATTATTATGTTAGGAATGTTTCTATGTGTATTGACGATGTTTATAATGATCATACGAGGAGTAGCATTATGAATTTTATTATTGAGCTAGATCAATTCAATGTCATGGTCAAGTTGGAAATCATCAATGTATATCATGGTGTTCATCACATTGTGTGTGACATATTCATGTTTGATTCACTCTCTGATTCCTCATACTGTGATGATACCATCACTCTGATTTTATTTAATTTTTATATTCACTTCATTTCTCCCTCTATAATGATTCAATCAATTTTTAAAACAGTTCATAGTGTAATATCACTATTTTAAAAATTGATTGAATAGTTCCATTGTGGAGTTTCTTGATTTAAACTGATTCTTAGGTGAAGCACTCATGGTTGAGAATATTAGAACAGTTTGTGATGAATTGTATTTCACTTTGAGGAGTGACTCTTTTGTTGAGATGAGTATATTATTATTGACATTATCGATTATTGTATGTTTCAATGTGATTGTCAACATCATATCAAGAGCTGCATTATTAGATTTGTTGTTATTGAGCTAGTTCATATCATTTTCATTGTTGAGCTGGAATTCATCATATTGAGTGTGACATATTCATGTTTGTTTCACTCTCTGAATCATTATGTGGATGAGACATTATCCTCTCGATTATTAGTATATATTCTTTTTCATTCAATAAATCTTTACTTATTTAATCAGTGAATGATTCAATCAATTTTTATTGTAATGGATGGATAATGTGAGATTACTCCATTTTAATTTGTGTAATGTTTGGAATTGAGTTACTCCTATTATGAGTCATCTAAGAGATGATGAAATTATTTTTTGAATACTCTTGAAATGGTCCAAACTTTAATGTTTCAATCAGTATTGTATGATAGAGTGCATTGTGGTGAGCAAAACGATTTTAATTATGTTGTTATAATGTATCAATAGAAAATTATTCATTTTACATTTGAGTTGATCCATGAGTGATTCATCAACAATAAATGATCAAATCTTTCAATTATAGAGTGAGTAATGTTGTTGCAAGATGATATTATTGTTTATTTCACTCATTGTGACAACTTTTTCCATTTCAACTTTTTTGTGCAAGGTCGAACTTTTTTTAATAAGAACAAGAAGTTTGTTGTGTGAATCATTTGTCCTATTCTAGAGATGTAATAATTGATTGAATCATTGATTATGATGTGAAGAATGATGATTGAAGTGTATTATGAGTGGAGTAAATCATTCGGAATCAATGATAATGATATTTGTTTCATGAAGATTGAAAATTTTTCTTCAAAGTGAATGTGTCGACCATTAATGATAAAAAGTTTGTTCAATTAGTGTTAAACTTGTATTATATGTTGTATATGTTGAGGACATGATGATATCATGATTTCATATTTTGTAGAGTTGTATATATAAAGATGTTGTGGTCATAATTAATCGAAATATTTTTTGTTAGTGTACATCTGTCTTGTTGTACTATTGATTAATTTATTTATTTTATTGAAGTACATGTTTGATAGTATTATTGTTGATTTTATTGAGAATTATTCTTTATTACTTGTTTGAAATGAATGAGTTTTTGGGCCAGCAGGGGCCGAAGGTCCCTGCTTGTACCTACTGAGTGAGATTTGTTGTTGTGGTTTTGTTTGAATGAAGTTGAACTTTGAAAAGAAGAACGACAATGTACTTGGTGGCGTACCGGGCCAGAGTAGACTGTTTTATTGCATTAAGCAACAAGTTCTTCTTTTTAAACGTTTCAGAGGTGGTGACCTCAATGCCTTAATTGTAAAAAATCAATCATTGTTATTATTGTACACCCACATCATTTTACACCAAAATTTCGAAAAAAACACACAATCATAATGATATAAAAAGACCACTTTATTTGGACAACTTAATTTAGAATTATTATTTTAGAAATCTGAACAAGACTTTATTATTGTACAAAGAAATTTGCTCACAAACAAAGAGTAACTTCTCTATCTTCTTCACCTTCTCCATATGTATTGAGTCATACAATGACCAGAACGGTTTATTGGACATTTCACTTTTTCTGAGCTTGTCCATCGATAAGAGTAATTTCAAGAGATGAAGGACAGATCTTTGAAAGCGTCATTTTGGGATGTTTACTTGGTGAGTAATTCACAATGAGATAATCTTTACTTGACTGTCTGAAAGCTTTGAAACATGAAACAATTTACTTTGAGGGGAGAGCATTTCACCAAACGTGAGTTGATTTATACATCACAGGAACAGTTATTCTCCAAATTGATGATATATTTGTGATGAGACATGCATGTTCAAGCTAATGATGAGGTCCATTGTCGATTTCTATACTTTTACTTTCAAACTGTTTTTGTAGTGAACATGGTAGCACTTGAGAGGAGAGAATGAAGAATTTTCGTGAGAAAGTGTGAGGGTTTTGAGGAGTGCAAGAATTCTTGTTTTCAATTTTTGATTTTTGAAGAGGAGAGTCACACATTGATTAAATTTTGATATATCAATCTGCTCCCCATGATGAGATACAATTGACAGAATGTTTTTGGTGATCACTCACAACTCATGTCATGTCCTACTCAACTAAGGTGACAAAGACAGAGTCAGCTCCATCTCATGAAAAAATGTGTGTTAAGCATTCAATTTAACAGAATATATCTATCTTGGTGATGAATCCAACATATATCAATTTCAAGGATTTTTACTTTCTGTGTTTTGAGATTCATGATAGTGCTCACAGCCATTGACACCTGGTTTTTTTTTATTTATGGTTGCTCACAACTTGTTCCAAGCAATCAAAACACAGTTTTGTAATAACGTGTTGAATAGGGTGACATGATTGAAATGGAATGTTTCACACCATGTGAAGGGTTCTATTTCAATAAGTCAAAGAGGAATAACCTCATGAATGAAATGGTAAATTGTGTCTCCAAATGTTCGTTTCACACTTGAAAAAATTCTTGATTTTGAGTAGGTGATAGGTACAGCACTTTCGTCTTTCAAATATTACAGAACAACTCACATAATCGATTCATCATCACGTAGACATCATTGACGTCACATAGTATTGATTTTTCAGCAAATTCATGGTTGTACTCTTCACTACAACACTGCTTCCGCTCTGATCATGGTTCTTTCACAAGTCAGTCTCGTCAATTTAAATCTAATAACAAAATTCCACACAGTGAGTTATAAAACATATTCAAATTAATGATGGATAAGGGCTAAATATTGAGTTTAATAATTAAAATTAAATTTTAGTCTCCGATACATGGGTCAAAACCCAAAATCCCTTCAGCACTTATTTTTCAAAGTAAATCTTCATATCGGCTTCAATTTCTTGCCTATTCCTAAAAAGTATACCATTTTCCTTTACCTTCTTTACAGATTGTTCTTCCGCACCAGATTCATAAATGTAATGCCAAGTGAATTGAATACCACCATATGTTACTGAGTTTTCAAGCTTTCCATCTTTGATGAACTTTAGATCGTCCTTGCGGACTTGTAACAACTCTCCAACTTTTTCTTCAGTTCCAACAATTCCATGAAGTATCAATTCGAGTAATGAGAAATGACATTGCTTTGGATCGTTTTGTTTTCTTTTCATTGCCTTTCCTTTTCTATCTAAAACATAAAAACGTTTCAATAAATTATCCATATCTGTGTTGCCATTACGATGATTACAATAATGAGAATCAACAGTAGAAATTGTGGTTTGTTTCAGAAAGATTTCCACTGGCTTCTCTTTGTACATAACAATAGCATAATCAAAGCTTGGGGAAATTTCGGATTCTGGAATGAATAATACTCCCGTTCCTTTCAAGAAATTCCTTCGATCGAGAGAGCTTAAATCCTTTAGATCTAAATTTGCTTGTACGTTAATTTCATATGATAACGTGGATATTGTGGGGTTTGAGCTCAACTTATTTGTTACATAGAATTTTCTATCTAAATGTTTACCAATTCCATACTCTTGTCTCACCAAGTGTTTTTCAAACATTGTTCCTTTCTCTGAACCATAAATATTCTTGGGTATGTTTGGCATGTCTAGTTTTGTGCAGTAGTGATGGAATAAACATCTCTTTGCTGGATCGTTAATGATAAAAAGTTTTCCATAAGAATCCTTGTACAATAAACCCTTATCGTATACAACCCCTGAAACACTATAAGGTCTTCCATTAGAAATACCAAGAGTAAAAAGATCTTCCAGTGTCTTTTCAAACTGTTCCATCTTATTTTTGTCCAATGTACTAACTAATGAATCCAATCTTCGATCATATACACCACGCATATTCATGACAAATTGGTTGAAATCTTCATCAGTACCCTTTTTGCCCTTCAAATAGTTTGCCAAGTATCTCAACTCTCTTGGAATTCTTCCTGTTACATGGGCTATTCTTTTATCCTTTGGATTCAAACCGAAGTCTGCTATCAGTGTTTCAAACTCTGTTGTTGTTGGAGGAATTATTCTAACCAATCTTTCTTCTTCTCCTCCTGGTAAATTATCTTCAAAGGAACTATGAGCACTTCCACAATAGATGGTAACTGTGTACTTCTCTGATGTATCTCCTGTCCATCTGGTAAAATTTTGGAAATAAGCATGGGAAGCAGGAATCTTGTTGTAATAGTCAGGTCTGTATAATTCATTATGTTCATCAAACAAATAGAACATAGGTCCCACATCTCCAATATGTGTGCTCAAATGACGGACCACATTTCTTGCTTTCTGTAATTCAACAATTTGGGTCGTAGAAAGAATGTCACTATTCAGCGAAAAGAACAATCTTCGCAAGTAGTTATTGGCACCAACTTCCTGATCTGTGTTGTAACTGCTGAGCCATAGGCGACATTTTGGAACATAAAGTACTGGAATTGAATTTACAAATGCGTAGGCAACTATCAAATAAAGTGTATATGATTTTGAAACTCCATGAGGACCCGATAAAACCAATCCAGTGGTTTTTCCATTAACAACATTGTTCAATATATCAAATCGTTGCTGAGTTAAAAGATATTTCGCATTTGGATTAAAGTTTTTTGGAGACAAATCACTTTCTCCCGTTCCAAATACAGGAAGATCGATAAATTTTCCAATGAGCGTTCTCAGTTTTTCCATGTTTGCTGGATCATGTAAATTACGAAGATAATCATATCTTGCATTTGTTCTTTCCTTTCGTAAATTTTCAGATATTTCTCCTTCCAACTTGCGCTTCCAAAGATCAAACAACTTGGATGGTATATTAATTAAAGAACCTCCTTCGCCAGCCTTTCTCAGTTTGGTATTTACCCACCCAGCAACAGCTTTACAAGTAGATTCTGGCACTGAAGCAAAGCACGTGTCGCTTTTCATAATCTTGACGGCATATTCGATGCATTTTTCTTCTGTTACAACTCTTTCCTTCTCTATGGCAGTAATAATTTTGGTGAGAGTTTTGACATCCAATGAAGAAACTTGATCAAGATTCAATTCAGCACCTCCTTTTGCAATTGGTTCGCTCAATTTTTGTTTGATTTGTTTACTCACTGGCTCCAATAGCCATAGTGAATATTTTCTGGTCATTAATTGATCGAGCACCCAAAATACAACGGTTTGGCAAGTGTCGGAGACTTGAGGAACGCTACTCTTGTTATAAGTACTTTTAAGTTGATCAATGGCATACTTTACACCGTCCATCTTGATATTCTCAACAATGTTGTGGAGAGATGTGCTATCAAAACCAGCCTCATGCAAAGGCTTCAGCTTTTCAACCGACAAACCAGCACCACCCAAAGATTTAGGAGAAATCAATACTGATGCTACTTGTTGGGCATTCCAACTCTCGTAATCAGTCAAATCGAGAGTGATTGGTGTTTCGAGTGAGGATGTAGTTGAAGATGACAATGTTGAGTCGTTTGATGTTTCTTCTTCTTTTGAATGAAGTGCTGACAAACCAGCACCCAAAGATTCATCAACAATCAACTCTGACGCATACACTTTTGGGGGGTTCCATTTCTTGTCAGTCAAATCAAGAGTGATTGGTTCGGAGGATGAAGAAAATTGGAGTAATACTATCGTTTGTTGATGTTAGTTCCTTCTTCTTAATTAGAGGCGATGCGGAGATTGGGGAAACAACATCCTTTACCTTGATGACTATTAATGATGAAATATTTGTTGTCCAAATTCAATAACTAATTCAACATACACTTTAGTTCTAGCTTTTCATCAGAGCTTTGTTGAGGATTTGTGGAAGGAGGTGATGACGTAGGTTTTATATCAAATGATGATCCTCCTCTTCTACCTCTTCGTTTGCCTCTCTGTCCTCTACTTAACGAGTTATGGGAAGGAGTATTTGCTGAAGCATTGGTTGTAGAAGAGTTTGAGCCTTGTGGGCTTGTGTTACCAGTCTGTTGAGTATTTGGAGTTGTTGTGGAAGGAGACGATGAAGGCTTATGATATGATATTCTTCTTCCTCTAGATCGTCTTCTTACCGGATTATTAGAAGTAGTATTGGGGTCGGATTGAGTTTCAGTCATTTGATGACCAATGTTGTTCGTTCTTGGAAAAGGATTTTTGGTTCGTGGGAGTTATGATGATGAAGCTTCAATTAAGGCTAGGCTTCAAGGTTTAGTGTTGGAAAAAGAGTTTTTTTTCGTTAGGGTTTTTGGTGAGTTGGCGGGATTTGTTTTTTTACACTTCAAACACGAGGCTTAAACCCAATACGCCTTCAAAAACTAAACACAAACCGAGGCACAAAAGGACGTCTTGTGGTTGAAAAACAAGATGCCATTCTCACCAAATGAAATCGCCACAAAATCACACCATCCAATATTGTCAAAACAAGGTTAAAGACAAAACTATCACTACGTGCCAAAGTAATGCGAGGTTTCAATGAACAAATCTATCAAAGACAAATACAAGCTGAATGGTTCGGACAAATTGAAAGAATTGAACAAGGAAAGCAGAAAAACTTCTACACAATAACAAAAATTCTTATCATTAAACGGACTTCTAAAACTTTAAACGATGTTCTGTACTCAGTTGTGCTGAGTGGATTTATGAAAGCAGGATTAGGACTTACTGAGGGCGGTTTTGAAGACTAACACATCAAGCTACGAGAAAACTTTTCGCTGCAAATTTTAATAAAACAACGATCATAATATGATTTTATGATGATTTCAATCCATCAAAACTTGCCAATTCAATTTATTGTTGCTGACATGTGAATGAAACACTACATCACTATTGGTGCCTCAACACATTGAATTGGCACTACAAGAGCCATGGTGGTTGCTTCTTAAAAATTTGTCACGTCCATGGAGGACTGAAATTGTGACTGAGTTGAAGATGAACATTCCCGCTCATCACAATCACATGATCGACACCATCTCCCTCTCAAACGGTCATTACACACTTTCAAACCACAACCCTTACATGGAGTTAACGATAAACATGATTTGTGGCATGAATTGCATAGAAATGTTGGCATGTTTGGATGGCAGGTCTTCCAACGGCCATCATAGTAACATTTACAACATACTGAATTTTGACATTGAGTACATTTAGAAACAGCATTGGTTAATCTGCGACAACAGTCGCAATTAATAACTATGCATATGGAACAGCGTTGACATTCCCCAAAATAGGAACATTTCTCGCAAATAATAGCAGAACAAAGTTAACACAATATTAGTTCCGTGTGATTAGAACAAACCTGGCACTTTCTCCGTTTGCAAATTTCTGAATTGCATCCACAAGTTGAATCACATATTCTTCCCATCTTTGCACAACTACATTTTGAACAATTTCCTTTTTTGCATCTGCATCCAACTTTCTGATTGATTTTAAAACATTCAATAGCTTTCAATGTTTTGTCGAGATTACCATAAAACTTAATCAAAATATTAAGCAATCCAATAGCATCATAAAATGCACAATGTGAATTGTTGACATCACCGACGTTAAAATGTTCAATCAATACATCCTCAGCAAAAACTAGTTTAGTTTTCCCTGTCTTTGTCGTTTTCCGAGGAAGACAATTATGTAAAGTCGATTCTGATTTCATTAATTGGAGAGAATCAACAAAAACAATTTTGTCATAATTAAATTCAGGAAACTTCCCGAAAAATTCTTTTGCAAAAACTTTGAAGTCTAAACAGTCGCCATTGTGAGCTATTAAATAAGTTTTCCCTTGAGAGTTATTACTTAAAAATTGAATAATATCGTTCACATGACTTTCAATAGGTAGTTTTGATCTCAAATTGTTCAAATTCAATCCAGTTATTCCTTGTGCTTGGCTAGAAATGGCTTTACCAGGATTAACTAAGCCATACAAAACAACTCCAGCCAAAACATCCACAAAACAATATTCTGTAATTTTTGGTGGATCATCATTCTTCCAAAATCCAGTCGTTTCAAAATCAAAAAATACATATTTGTTTTGAGGTGAAGGTTGTGACATTTGAGTTGAATTTTCTGAAATGGAGCCGATGGAGGTGATATTTGTTGTTAAAATATTTTCTGGTTGTGATTGTTTCTCATTAGATGGAACAAACAATCCTTTTTCTGCATTATATGTAATAAATGATTCTTTTGGTAATTCAGGGTCTGTTCGAATTAGAATTTGCTTAAAAGTATTGGTTACCAATTTGGTTGCTACTTCTTCAATAATGCCCTCCACTTGTTGGCCAAATTGGCGAGATTTAAGTGAATCAATAATTGTATTGTAGAGCGCATCTTTGCATTGCTGAGGTGAATAATTATGATATTGTAAGTGCTTAATGAATGATCGTTGTCGGACCATTATTTGATTACATGCAGGACAGGTTAAAAGGATATTATTCATAATAGTTCCATCGTCCGCGACTGGTGCTTGTTTACATAAATATTCTCGTATCAGCATCACATTTTTCTGTGGAAGGAAATCTTGAGTTGTATCGAGAATATATTCATACATCTCTTCGAAAATAGTTTTGTCGTTCTCTAATAAAGAATCCTCATGTTCTTCTTGAAGAGTGCGTTTTTTCACATAGTGTTTTCGATGTAATTTGGAATATTCTAAATTCACATTACAATTTCCATATCATTTTGTTGTAGATTGTCGATTGATGTTAAATGGAGAATTTTTCGCCAATTTGGTCTTCAAAGCAGTCCATACGGCTCGATAGATCCCACAATAATCTCGAAAATTGGGATATCGTATTTTTCCTCGAATTAAGGAAAAAAAATGTTCAACAATCAATGTTGAAATTCCACAAGCCTTAATTTGAGTATGGTTTCCATATTTTTCATATAGAGAACGAAGTGAATTCATAGTCATATCAATATGAGAATACAATTCGTCACTAATGATGTTAGGATTTGCATCTTTCCATCCCTTCAATTAATTGTTTTTTCTCATTCCAGGTCGGACATTTCACATCGTCAAAAATTTGATGTATTTGTTGCATTAAGGTTAAATATTTCGCTAATGCAACACATCCTGATTGATTACTTTGCTCAATCCCACTTATAACATTAGGATCTATTAAAGCAAAAACAGGCTCCATTTTCATAATATCGACAGGATAAATAATGCTTTCCGTTACCCAATCTTGCAATTGGGGTTCATTTCTAATTTTCAATAATGTATTCATTGAAAAACTCTCATTATCGATTATCAAATCATCCCCTTTCAATAAACGATTTCTCAACCGTTTGAGCAAATGAGACCAATCAAAAAGATGAACATAATTTTCATTAGTTTGAGAGATTGCAAATTGATAATTGCCAGCTAAGCCATCACTACAACCTCCAACCACTTCTAGAGCATAATTTCCATATGAAGTTCGTTTAAATTGATCTCTAATTTCTGTCATTTTCTCTGTAATAAATTCATAATGGTTTGATTTATGATAACCAAAGCAAATAGGAAAGGACATCTCACCGTCAATAGTTGTAGCGAAAAATTGGCACATATGACTAGCAATATAGTCTGGTGTAATTTCTTTTTTTGAATTATATATATCTTCAAAAGATTTTTCATTGCGATTAGTAAATCCAATCACTTTTCCAATGCTTTTCATCACACATAACCCTCCTCTAATTTCTATTTCATCATATGAAATTATAACCTTGTTACTAATATTATTCATTGCCATGGCTTTAACAACATCTTTCAAATCATTGTCAGCAAGTTTTCCAAAAGACAAGTCGGGAAGATAGCTCTTAATTGTTGAGATAGATGGAAGCAATAAATTAAGCTAATCCAATGCGTTTTCGGATGTTATAATGTCGCCAGTGGAATTTCCTTTCAAGACATTCCACAAACGAGAGCCACCATAAAATCGAAGTAATAAACACCAACAAATAATACACTCTTTGTATCGAAAACCGTTAACATTTTTCTATGAAACCAAATTTTGCATGTATTTTCTAATAATTGATAAAAGAACTGGGTTTCGTGTAATTTTCCTTCCTCTAGTGGAACCGAGAGAAGTTCTATCAAATAATGTTTTTGATCTTTTCCCTCAATTAATTCTTCGAATTTCTTAATTTTAGTATCTCGTCGAGAAATTTTTGCTTTCAATGATTTGATGACATTTTTGTATTCTTGTGTCTTTGCAGCAAGGTGATTCATTTTGGTGTTTTGATTTTCAATCGTTCGCTGATAATGACGTAATTTTGTGTCATAACATTCATAACATTTTTCACAAACTCCATATTTGTTGAGATTGCAATTATTACAGTCGATGCTAAAAAAACTAAATTCGCCATGATGATTGAGATTCACCTTTCCGAAGGTATGGTTATTGTGTGATATGGTCCCGGATGTCGTCAGTAAATGGCTCACTTTTTCGAAAGAAATGCCTTTACATCGAGTATTACCTTCTTTGCAATTACTACAGCACTTGTTGTCGGAATGTTTGCATTGACCAAAACTGTCGGGAATGATTGAGATAATATCTTTCACTCCTTTTGGTTGTTTCTGAATTGTGATGGTAATAGGTTTATCTTTTAAGTTGTTGTTGTTGGTATATTGATTCACATAGGTATAATGTACATCGTAAAGTAAAGGTGAGCCATTACATTGCGAACTTCTGTGAATAGTGATGTGTTTTGGGATTGATTTGTATGCCTTTCGGTAACAGCAACTTTGCTCTTCATTTTTTTTTGCAATTCATTTTCTATATTTATTTAGAATTGAATATATTCATTTTAGAAGTGATCGAGTTGGCCACCGCGTGGAAAATGGAGCTTTCGACCACGATTATTTTCAGCTTGAGCTCAACCACAACAAATAATGCAATAGACCTATGGAACGCCAACCAGAGGAATCCATAGCACACTCCCAAAGCTGTTTCTTCTTGAAAAGGTGCTGCAAACTTGAAGGAAATGCCACAACTCCTGTTCCTTCATCAGATGAGAGGGATGCCTGTGCTGTTGGTTATGGAGACGTTTGATGTTTTTCTATTAAAAACTTTTTATTCTTTTGGAGTTAAGTATTAGTTGCTTCGTACAAGATCGGGTTGGAGTTTTTATCTACATGATGGAAATTAAAGCAAGTTGATTTGCGAAGTGGAGGTGGAGCTACAGACTCGCAAAATTCAATGTTGCGAAAGATCGGTGGGAGAGTTGAATTTGGTGAGATAAGACAAATAATGAGCATCATTGAGTAGATGTCTGAGTGGGCTACATGTTGGCTAGAGACATGAAAGGATGGTGCTGTCTGGATGTTGAGTGAATGATATGTTCTGAACGTAGTGAAGGGCATGAATGTTTCGATTGTAAACAATTAAAGAGTTTGGTTGAGCTTGAAAATTTTTTTTTTCAATGCTCAAAAAATTTTCTGCATATTAACGATTGGCCTCTCTTTGCGTTGCTTAGTGACTTGTGTTGTGAATATCATTTCATCCCAATGAGATTTCTTGCATAATATTATTGTTCGATATTTTCCGACGTATATTTTGGGGAATCCTTTGGCAGCTGTCCGTACATTGCAACAAATGCATTCTTTACCGCTAAGTTTATCAGGATGAAGTTGTGGAGAGACATCTTCGCTGGAAGTACTTGATTGCGTTTGAGATATCGATTCCAATGTTACTGGAGCCGTTAAAGACTTTCTCTTACTAACAGTGGTTGCATTTTGTATTTTGTGAAGATGATCACCGTCATGTGTCTTTGTTCCTTTACATGTCAAACATGTGCACAATGGAACCTCTTCATTGGCAACACATGACTGATGATAGCATTTGGGTATGTGACGATTGAACGCAAAAGCATCAACGTTGGTTTTGCAAAAAGGACAAATCGTCTCCATGTTTTTCTTCTGTTTTTTTGTAGATTCCGTTTGTTTCCCAAGTTTTTTTTTAATCATCACTCGGAAAGAAGCTGAAACGTTCGGAAAGCAAGGGAAAGATTCGAATTTTCTGGGACTTTCTGGTGATTTTTGCATTTTCCTTCGTATTTATTTCCCTCGTCTCCGTAACCTCTAGTTTCGCCAATTTATGTCCATTTGCCAGTCCAATATTTCTTTCAACCGAGAAGAGATTTACCACCATGGAGGTCATGATCTCGAAACAAGAAGAACAACACCTTATACCTCAGTGAATTTGTTTGGTTGAGCCTCATTTGGACACAAGTTCATTTATGAAATCGTAACCAAAGAGCGAAAGAAAAAGCCTCAATCATCATCAAGCTTCTATTCCAACGTTTTTTTCTTTCGGAAATAATCTTGGTCTAAGTAAACTTGATTCAGACCAAACAACGTGTTGTTGACTGACAGTATCTCATCGGGCGCAACAATATAATTTGATTCTCACAGACTTACCAATAAATCTCATCATCAGACGTGTTTCATTTGGAAACGAACGAATCATCACCTCCGGTTCCGGTTTATTATTAAACCATTGGGACAGCACCATTCCTTCCGATGAAGAGAAAATAACAAAGCAAACAACAACAACAACTCCAACCAACATCATTTTGCTTCAACATTTAAATCTCAGCGAATCTCAACCATATTCATTAACATTATTACAAGTTATCAGGAGAGTTGAATATTTAATAACCTTCGGACGAATACTATGGGCCTAGATCAATCAAGACCAACTACTTCAACCTCTTCCGAAGGAGGAGTCCCTCTCTCTCAGGATGATGGGTTTGAAAATCTTGATGCCTACTCAAGCTATCCATTCGATTTGGATCATTTTGATCCCTTTGATGAACAACAGCTCATCTTCTCCAAGAATCAGAGTCCCATGTTTGTGTGCAACGCCCGAACTATCCCTTCGGACGTGTGGCTCCATATTTGCTCCTTTCTTCCTGTACGTGCGTTATATGTTCTCGTTACAAGCTCTAAATTCTTCTTTCGAGTGTTAATTGCCTATCGATCACAATTTAACACCTCGTCAGACATTGTGAGCCGATACTCGAGAATGGGATATAATTACTTGTTAGAGAAGTTTCTGTTCGATGCTTTCAACGATTATGGTGTGTTTATCACTGACAAACAAAGTCAGAAAACTCAACCTCTTCATGAAGGAAACAATGACACTACAAACCACAACATCAGAAAAAGATTTTTCAATCGAAGACGAGAAATTTTGCAAGATTTAAGACAAAGAATCGCATTGGCAGTGTGTTGGAAACAATTGGATATTGAACATGCAGATATGGTGACGAAACCGAGGCAATTAAGCTTGATGGACCTGCTAATATCGAGCGACAATGTTTCGATATTCATGTCGAGAAGAAATTTAGCTGCATTGGACGACGATGACGACAACTCGTATGGATTTACGGAGGACATTTATGAGCAACCTCCTCAGAACAGTTGGACTATTTTCATGAATCATGTCATGTCCCCTGAACTTCAATCTCTCAGTATTAGCGATTGTCATTTTTCATTGGACATACGATTTGACTGGTGTGAACTTGCTCTCTCCCAACATTGTCCAAATTTGAAGAAAATTGAAATCAAGCTCTATGAAAAATATTGTGACTGGATTTGTGAAAGCATCATTGCGTTACCACACATTGAAAATCTGACTCTGTTGCCACGTAGTGAGATCACAAATGTATTTTACAACTCGGTCATGACTCGACTATATTCCAACCGAACAAAGCAGAATCACCTTGCAAAGCTCAAGCAGCTACATATTCTCGAACACCTCAAATTCAAAGAACCTCTGACTTTCTTGACAGATTGTTCCAACACCTTACAATCCCTGACCATCACTGTTCGATCGAGTGAAGACATTCAATATTTTCCAAGCTCACTAAAAGAGCTCACCATACATTTTGGGAAGGAATTCAATAGCGTTCCTCCAAGCATCAAGTTAAACCATCTTGAAAAACTCGCAATAACTGGAGCTAGAGCCACTCGAGAACAAATTGACAATATCTTGAGAGCTGGTTCAAGCACGTTGAAACATTTGACCATTGATCCAGATTTTGGAATTGAATATCCTGTTCCAAAAGAGCTGCCTTCTCTTAGAAACGTTCGCAGCTGTTTCATACATTCTCTTTCACGACCAGCAACATCAGAAGATTTGACATCTCTAACGAGCTTTCTGAAGATTATCAACTTCACAGTGTTGAATCTGAGTGGATTCTCTGTAAATTACACAAAAAGTATCATTTCCTCACTTCCAAAGTCACTCAATGAGTTGTACCTGGAAGGAACAATCTCTCAACTACCCACTCACATCAAACTTCAAAAGTTTTCATTCACCATTAATGGGCATCAACCTTCGATCGTACACACGATTGATTCTTCTCTCTGGAAAGACTCGTTGAAAGAATTAATTGTGAATGGCAATCCACAACCGAATGGTCCTCTCTCTGACAATATTTCAAAACTCAAAGTGTTAGAAAAGTTAGTTCTGACATCGATTGGATTTGAAACAATTCCTACAAGCATTTACAAACTCAAAAATCTAAAATATCTTGACCTTTCTCAAAACAATTTGAAAAAAGTTTCCAAGCATATTGCATACATGGAAAATTTAGAATTTTTGGACATTTCAAGGAACAAAATTGCCAAGTTTGACATGACCATATTCAAGTTGATGAAAAAATTGGATCGTATCGAATTTGAGTCCAATCCTTTTGTTCCAATTTATGAGTCATCCCTTTCTTTCAAGAATTGGCTATTTTATCCAACATTTAACACCATCTCCACCGCTTGTAAAAATCGATTTTTGGAAAAGAAGAATCACAAACAACTCTATGAAGTGATATCGACTCGAATTACTTGGTTTATTGAGCTCTACAAACATGTTCGATTTGTGGTTTGTTTTGAATATTTTAATATCAAACGACAAAAAACTGAACGCAAGTTCTTTAGAGGTGCCATGGATAAGGTGTATTGCCAGATTTATGAGTGGGACTTGATTCAGCAATAAATTGTTCTCATGAACCCTTATTGATAATGGCATTGGAAAGGAAACTTCTCATCAAGCAAGATGATTACTGACAGACAATTTTCAAAAAAAAAATTCGCAACAGCAAGAGATGGTGTTGGACGATGTCGATGCACCAGAAGGTGTGACTGTCATTCTCGTTAACAAATATAACAAGACTCAAGAATTGAAAAAGAAAGAACATGTCAAGACCAAGAATGGAAGGATTCCACTCCGTGATATTTGTAAGGAATGGAATTTGAGAAATGTTGTTTGGGGTATGTATTGAAAATTGATGATGAAGAAGAGGTTTTCAACAACAATTTATTTTGATACCAATCATGAAATTCCATTGTTGATCATGATTTTAAAAAACTCACACGAATTCTCGAAAATCATCTTCATTATGAATGAATAATAATAACATAATTGTAACAAATATACAGTTGAAACCGATGATCCAGTCACCTATGATGAAAAAACTGGTTTAAGTAGCATTTCATTCGCATTCATGGATACTGTCGTTCTCAAGGGCGACATCTCTCTGATTAACCAAGAGAAATTGGCCAAGGAATATATGGATAAAGAATTCAAAAAGAAGCCTGTCACTTCTTCCTCGTCTCCATCCAAAGGTTTGGATATTGTCGTTTCCACGGAAGAGAAGCCAGTGGCTCCAACCGTGCAACGAAAGAATGTATTGGAATCCTTGGTCAAGAAGACCAAAGCTGCAGAATCCTCGACAGGTGGCAGCACAACATCAACAACAACTTCACCACAAAAACCAGTCGTTGTAACCTCATCAGTCGTTGTAGAAAATAAGAAGCCAAGTACCACCACCACTACATCAGCAAATTCCGAGGATGTCTTGACTCAAATTGAGAAATTGGCTGAACTCAAACAAAAAGGAATTCTTACGGAGGAAGAATACACTCAAAAGAAGAAACAATTACTTGGATTGTAAATTCAAGTTGGAATGAATTGTAAAATGAATATTCTGTATTAAAAGATTGATTTCACAAACACATGTACGGAACTGATTCATTTCTTCGAATGGGATGTCAATTCATCATCATGATTTAATTGAGAGGATTGACAACACTTCCCAAGAATAAATCAAAATTGTGAATTCTGGTAAGTTTGAGTAAGGCTAATAACAGAACCTTGGTCACAACTTCTGGGTCAACTTCTCTCTTCTCTCCAGGAGCCTTCTTGGCCAATACTCGTTCGTTATTGTATTCAATGCTTAGTAACAATTTCCAAACACCTAATGGATCCTTAATAGGATCGCTCTTAATTATTAAATTTTCCAATTCCGAATCGTCTGGGATAACAACAGTTCCTTCAAAAGAGTCCAAAATGTAAGTTTCCAAATCGTCAAAATCTCTCTCAGTGAAAGTTCTGTTGAAAAATCGGGCAGGAATTGTTTCATCAAAGTAGGATTTTGGAGTTCCAACAACGACAAAAAGCGTTACCTTTTCCATGCCTTGTGTTATTGACAATCTTTGTTCAGCATGTTGGAATAATAAATTATTAACTTTTGAAGTAAATCTTCTGACCATGATTGGATAACGAAGAGCTCGATGGAGAGCATGAGTGACATTTTCCAGAGTACCAACCATGCAAACATCACCACTCACTAAATGTTGCAATGAACCACCCGATTGAGAATGAACCCAATTTGGATTCATAATATCAAGATAGGATTGAATGGAGCCATCTAAACCACTGACAAATAATTGGTGTGGAATAGCCCTATTGTGTTGTCATGGAATAAAAAGTGTTCAATGTTAAAACCCAAAGATTCCATCAATAAAATTTGGTACATACTTTTTGATGCTTTGAATGGCTGTTGGTAAATGTTGTGAATTGATGAAACCAGTGACTAGTGTTTCCAATTTATCTCTTGAGTTAATTCTAACAAAAGGATTTGCATTTTGTGGTGTGTTTAGAGGAATTATTTTGTATGTCTTTAGTAATTGCAATACTCTGTTTTGAACTTGTTGTTCTCCGATGACCTAATACATGAAATATATTTTCAAAATAATTTTTGAAAGAAGAAATTTTCAATCAAAATATTTGGAAATACACAACATTATTGATACTCATGATGGAAAATGAAACTTACATGTAACGTTGTAGACATCATTCCCAACAATTCTTGTTGAGCAGCAACAGCCTTCTCCAATTTTTCATACTTCTTTGTGAGTTTATCCATGGACTGCACCAAAATTTCTTGTTGCTTTTCTTGTGAAAATGTTTTATCAATTACTTGTTCGGCATCTGTAATGGTAGTTTTGGATTTTCTTCCTCGTGTTGTTTTTTGTGTTGATGTGTTCTCCGTGTTGCCAGATGTATCCATTGTTGTTGTAGATGATGATTCAGCAGCAACAGTCTTTGGAACCTCCGATGATTCTTGTTCCACAGCAACATCCTTTTTTCTTGGTCTTCCGTTCATCCATCCACTGGTAGAAAAACATCTTACCGAGTTCCAATGATCGGACATCATCCAATTCTTCTTCAAAACCACTACTCTTGAAGAATTAGTCGCAGTGCCAGCCATAGCCGAACAGAAGGAAGAGTAGGACGATGAGGCTTTATTCCAACAAAATAATTGAGAAATGGCCGAAGTGAATAAGGCTTGTTGTTGTTTCTTCATTTTTTTTGAAATTTAAAAATTAGTTAGGGATTAGGAATTAATTATTCAAAAAGCAACTCGTTTTCGTGTCTGCGAAGAGGTGTAACAACAAACATATCCAAACGATCCGAATCATGTCTCGAGAGATTTTTCGAAAATCAAGATTGTTCATTTCGAATTTTTTCGAATTTTATTATTTTTGATAGTACCGAAATTCCTAATCCCTAATATTAATATTACTATTAAAACACGAAATTGTTTTCTAATGTGGACATCATACGATGGTGTATAACATTGAAATTGTCAGACACAAGAAACATCATAAGCATGATTAGGCTTAACTTTGAGAACAATCCTACTCTACTTCAGTTACAACGACCTCAAAGTTAAAGAAATGAAACTGAACCACCAACACTCACAAATTGTCTTTTTTTGTCTTTCATCATGATTTCTACTTCGTGTGCCCTTCCTCACCAACAAAATCGTTCATAAGACGATTTTTTGTTGAAATTCTTCATTTCCTCGAATCCTTGTTTATCATTCAAATTTATGTGAAAATTTCAAAACATTGGAAACAAGTACAGCATTCTCTATGCAACGAAGTTTTGGGTGAGACCAAGCCAAAGTTTCTCTGGAGAAAAGGACTTTCGATGGACTAATTCTAGTCCATTACAATTACAGTGAAGGTGTTAAATAAATGGCTACAACTGAACGTTTGGTAGACCCTCTGATGCAAACTCTTTTCGGGTTTCTTCTGGTGTTTGAAATGAAAACTCGAATTGGTTTTTTCATGTCTCAGAAATGATGGTGTGGCCTTTTATGTTTCAACGGTTCCTGAACTGTTGAATTTCATATCTCTTTCAAAATTAGTGTTCTGACGACAACATTCACGGCAAACAAGACCATAAAATGACAACAACAGACACGATAGTTCCATTAAGTGGCATTTGACATTGACACTTCAAAAAAATACAAAAAAGAAGACCACCACGTGACCACCCTCACACCAACAACAACAAACATAAAAATTTTAGATACCTTTCCACCACTGTTCATCATCAACACATGAACCATCACACCGAAGTCGAACTTGACGTACTGGATGGTGGTAGTGGTCACCACAACAATTTCACTCTTCAACAACCTTCCAATATCAACAATTACCATAATTATAACAGTAACAACAATAACAACATGGCATCAAGTCCACAACAAACCATGGTTGGCTCCCTCGTTTCCTCTTCAACTTCTCCCACTTTGAGTGGTGGTCGTTTATCACAATCTTTATCCACCAATCCATTCGCCACCACTCCTCTGCAGGATCCACTCAAAGCAGAAGTCCAAAAATTTGTCGATAAGAACAAGGATCATCAATGGTTTGGAATTCAATCGAATCAACAAAATTCACAAAAACAATCTCAAGGGACAAGTCCATCACAACAACAATTACTTCAAGAACAATCTGCGAAAGAGAAATTTCTATCATGTTGTTTCAGTTTACGAGTGTCCACATTGGCTACTCTGATTGTCATGTTCACGGTGATGATTTTGGCCTTTGTGGTCATTATCGGAACCATCTTACCTGTGAATTTTGGAGAACTTGAAAAAAAAGATAGTACGAATGCGTCGAAGCGATCGATGAAAGCTCTCTACGATGATTTACGTACCAATTTGGGTGTAAGTATTAGTAGTAGTACAGAATTATGTTCAATCCTCAATCATTTAAAATTGAAATGCAATATTGAACTATATATGATGTATGACATTTGATGTGCTTGTGTCATCTGATGTATTTGTGTGAAATGTATTATTTTCAACATGTTGTTTCATGACACTCACTGTAGAATTTATTACCCTTCTCTGCTTGGACTGAACCCTATAATCGCATCAATGATGTGCTCAACGGAAAACTCAATGCAACTGCCATATTCGATGATTATATGAGTTCAAACTTTCCGAGAGCCATTATGGCATCTTCTAAGGTGAATTGGGTCATTTATTACTTTAAGAATGGAACAAGAATCATTTCAAGAGGTTACAGTTTTGACACTGATACTGTCACATCTGCTCCAGACAGCATTCCAGATTTTTTAAAACAATTATCTCTTTCGAATCCACTCATGTATAATATGGACAAGTCCTATACAAGAAATGGAGGATTTGTGAACTACAAATCACAATTGATCATGCTCTCTGCTGCACCAATTACCATTTCTGATTGGGATAATAATTCTGACACGAATGGTGTTCTAGTGTTTGGTAGAATTATGAGTTCAACCTTTATTAATAGTATTGCAAATAGTGCTCAATTGTGTCTTTCCGTACATTTACTTGATGACACAAGTGACAAGGTGGTTCAAAAGTTTTCGAGTCGAGTGAAAAGTTTGAATGGAACTTATATTTTACAAACATCCTTTGATTGGCCAAATTTGGATGTTTTTGCATTTGACCCATTAGATGCTTCTATGACCCTTTCAAAAAGACAATGCTGGAAATCAGATGGTTCTACTCTCGCTGAGCAAAGATTTGCTTCCTATGTTTTGTTGAATGACATTTATGGACAACCATTAATGATTGCAAGAACTGATATTGCACGTGACGTTTATTTCCTAGGTATTCAATCCGTACTTTTAGCGATTGGTCTCTTACTTTTGGTGTGCTTATTGGCATCCATTGTTGTCATTGTTTTCGTTGAAAAGAGAGTATTGTCTCGAATTTTACGTTTGACAAGTAGAATTCAAGAAATTACTGCATCCAATGATTCAAAACAAAGAATTGCAGTGAAAGATGGACAAACCGATGAGCTTGGAAAGGTTTCCAAGAATATCAATTACATGTTAAATTCATTGGACATGCTGGTCGAACAGCAATTACAAGAACAAGAATTGCTAAAAAAACTTCTTGAAAGAATTTCTGAAGCAGAAGAAAGAACAAGCTCCATCATGAACAGCATCAAAGATATTGTCTTAACAGTCACGGCAGAAGGTGTTGTGACACATGCAAATACTGCTTTTTATGACAGATTTGGATACAGTGCTGTGGATGTTGAAGGAAGTGGTATAATTACTCTCGACAGGTTATTCCCTCAGTTAAAAGACATTGCCAAATCAGGAGATTCTTTAGGACAAGTTATTTTATCATACGATGATCAAATGACACATCCATTTACGGGTCTCACAAAGAAGCGAAAGAACATTGACTTTGAAGCTTACATTACAAAAGCCAAACAAAACAGTAGTGGTCAACACATGTTCGTTTTTGTTGGCAGAATTTCCTCTCAATTATTAGGTACCATTCCTAAATCTGGATCTCTCTTAAGCATGGAAGGAGAATTCGATCGTCTTTTACTCAATCCTGAAGAAAAAGAAAAATTCAAAACATTCTGTCGAAATGAAAAATCTGAAGAAAATATGCTCTTTATGGATGCCGTTCTTGAATACAAATCTCTGAAACAAACACATGAAAGAATGATCAAACAAGAAGCCATTATTCGAACCTTCTTGAAGGGAGAAGAATCTCCACTTGCGATCAATGTGAGTGGAACGATTGTGAAAAAAGAATTAACCTTAATTGAGAAGGGAGTTGGACAATTGGATTTATTTGACAAGTTGTATCAAACGGTGAAGAATAATCTTGCTTTGGATACGTATTCGAGATACAAAATGTTGACCAATAATGCCACTTTGAAATAATATTGATCCCATTCATCATGATGATGTTTGAAAGTTGGGTCAACTTATTTTGTTCATTCCTTATTATACACACCCAGAAAAGGTTGGCGGGCTGTCACCTGTTCATTTGTTGTATTTTTTTTGTAGAACTTGAAACTTTCATCATGTTGACGAGACCTGATCCAAAGGAGGTCATTCGATTATGACCACCATTAGATCCTCCTCCTCCTCCTCCGCCACCACCACCACTGTTGTTACTTCCAGTCGAGGAATGTGACATGGTTGATGTGGAATGATTTGCAGAATCAGAACCAACAATCATTTCAGGAGTGATGCTTGTTGTGGTGGTCATCACAAAACATGAATTTTGTGGGAAGACCATTTGGAGCTCATCTTGTAATTGGAGGAATGTTCTACAAAAAAAATACAACACCATCAAACAACAACATCATCAACAGTGTATACTCCAATTAAAATATATCATTGAATATACAACATGGTCTGGTTAGTGATTACTCACTCCGTATTGGAGAGTTTGAGAGCGGAGAAGCAATTTGATGAGAACATGTCGGTGGAAGAATTGAAGAGAAAATTATATCCCATTGTCGGAACGGAACCTCAATATATGAATTTACAAGTCTTCTCGAATGAAAAGGATGAACAACCAGTGCTGAATGGATTGGATGATTCCCGAACGCTGGCAAGTTATGGCATTCATCGGGATTGTATGCGAATTCATGTCATTGATCAAGATCCGAGCACTAAATTTGTAGGAGAAGGAGAGGAAGAAGTTGAAAAGTATGTCATTAGTGAGGAGGATTATGATAAGAGGGAAGATACGTTTAGAAAATGGAAAAAGAAACATATTGATCCTTATGTGAGCAAGACGGTGAAACCAATCTCTGCCGATGAAGAAAAGTATAACGATGTGAAATGTATTGAGGGAATTACGAAGGACAGTAGGTGTGAATTGAATGACTCCAAATTGAGAGGACAAGTTAAATTTGTTGGAAAAGTTCAATTTGCAAAAGGATATTGGGTGGGAATTCAATTGGATGAACCCATGGGAACCAATGATGGATCTGCCAATAATAAGCGATATTTCACTTGTCCTCCAAAGCATGGAATTTTCATAAGGCCTGATATGGTTACGATTGGAGATTTTCCGGAAGAAAATTACGATCTTGAGGAGTTTTAAGATTGTTAAAATCTATTGTTTAACCTTAATTATTTTTTCATCTAAGTTATTAAAGAACATTCCACTGAGACAGATAAGATTCATTTGTTCATATTTAATAATTTTCAACAATGTCTTGAGCGGTGTCTAGAGTTTAGGAAATGATTATTCTGTTAACAATAATAAGTTTTCACTTTTACTTGATGAATGTGAACACAATGACAAAGGCAAGAAGAAAACCTCCCACGGCATTTCCCAAAGCAGCTGGCACAATATTCCAAGCAAAAGCATCGGACCAGCTTAAATCCATCACATACTTCATCTCTTGTGTCACGAGTGTTGCATTCTGGGTCACGAACGCTTCTCCAAACCAAAATGTGCGAAAAGTATCCAAAATTTGCTGGAGCATGTTGTGGACCCATCGCTGCAAACGCAATGACTGGAATCGCCATACCTGCAATCTTTCCCACTAAAGTGATGGCACTCGAACCCAACAAGGAGGCCACACCAATCATGAAATTTGCAACCATTCCTGAAACAAAACACAAAACCCAGCCATTCACACCTCGGTCTTGGAATGTTTCAATTTTGTAGAGAGTGGTGTTGCTCAAAAATTGAATCAGTGACGTGTTCTGATACCAAATGAGACATCCATTCAATACAGAGCTCATCAACATGGTTCCTAATAGATAACCAACAATGCACACCATCCAATACAAGATTGAATTCACAATCGTCATGAAATGAATGTTCTTTCTTGGATTTGGCAAATGTTTCCAATCGACACCTTGATGGTGACGATTCTGTTGAGTTTCCAAATTCGTTTCGCCATGACTTTCAATATCTTGATGCTGAGGGTGTGAATTGGAAGAGTCATTTAATCTTCCGAAACATCCTCCAAAGAAAGAACAAGAGAGAATTTTCACCACTCGACAAAAGCTTCTTCTCAACATTCCAATCAAATCCTGCTTAAATAAATACACTGATACTGAAATATTGACCTCTGTAAACAAAATGCCCTTACTCAACACAATCATTGTGAAAGAACAAATGAATGAAACTCCAATCATGAGTTTCTGCATGGCCTTACTTGATAAATCACTACACAATAAACCACTCAAAATGGTACCAATCGAAAGATACAATCCACCAATGACAGAGAGAATAAAAATTCTGTAATAAGGATAAGTGTGTAAAACATCATCGCAATGATCATTGATGGCTGTGACAAGTTCGAGTTGAGAGCGGAATTTGTTTTCTCTTTTCACATCGGATCTTCGTAATAAATGTTGTTCGAATTCTTGATATCTTTGAATCAAGTTGTTGCTATTTTTTGAACTTTTTTGGAAATTTCCATGATCGAGGAAGGAAACAAGAATTAAGGAAAATACAAACAGCAATTTAAAGGCTGGGTAAAGTGAATGTACATGGTCTTGTAATTGTACTTTTAAGGAAACCAGACGACGTTCTTTATTCGAGAAGAATTGTATCATTACAATTGTAGCGGTAATCCTACTACTAGTATATATGCATCTCGAGGGACATGGAAAGGGCGCACCCCTACTTCAAGCGATCATGTCCAATAAAAGACACGAGGACTCTTTTGTTCTCCTCTCTTTGACCATTCCATTTGAGCTTCTCCTCGCACTTTCATCGCACGGAATCCTAACTTTTTAATCGAGACTCATCCCATAAGTGAAAATTGAAAGTCCATTTCCGTCCAAAGTCCATGGATCAAATACGATTCAAGAACATTACAACCGCTCAAACGAAATTATCTCTCACACACGATAAATATTCAAATCCATCATTGTTGTTGTATTTGGTCCTGATGGTTTGACGAGAGCGTGCCATCTGACGTTTTTCCTTTCCACTTTTATAATGTCGACAATGAGAATATTCCAAACACACACAACAATAAAAATCAACTACAAACAAGAATGCAAACCTCCTTCACCACATTCACCACTGAATTCCAACATCCACCTGTTCGACCACAAAAAGAATCTCTTCTCTCGAGAACCAGTTCCTCCTCTCATCGAAACGACATGTCCTCTCATCGAAACGAAAACAAACATCAAAAAGACGTCTTCCTCATGAGAGGAGATACGTCCTCTTTGTTTGTTCCATCCTCTTCGTTTCATCATCACCACCAACACCAACACAGAATTCAGAAACCTTCCAAAGTCGCCATTCAATCGTTTTCGAAAACTTCAGACGTCGACATGTGTGAGAGACCAACGTTGATGAATCCGTTGGTGGATAACAATAACCACTCAGAGAGTCATCATCATTCAAACTTGATGATGTATGTGTCACGAAAAGCAAGAAAAGTTCATACTCAACCCTATGAACAAGTCTTGTTGAATTTTGTGCCAACTTTTGAGAAACATCCTCACCGTCTTGATTTTGCACCTCTTCGAAGCACTACCATGAGAAAGAATTCGTTCGACAACAAGAAACAGAAGAATCCACAAGGTCAGAATTCTTTCTTGACGTTGTCACACTCCACTGATCAAGCATGTCAAAAAAACTTGACAACGGTATCTTCTTCTAAGGATGAAACATCAAATCCAACATTGTTAAAGAAGCAAGATGCAACAACACACAAGAAGAGCACAATGACGACTGGACGACGAATGTTGTCCATTCATGAACTTTTGAATTAAAACAAGTTACGAGTAAGCTTCTGTTTGGAAGCTCAGTAAGACATTCATTTTCAAACCTTACATCTTTTTCTTTTCTGCCAATATCTTGTTTCTTTAATTCATCCAATATCTTGTTTCTTTAATTCATATGATTCAATCATTAATTAGATAGTAAGGCCTCGACTTACGTCTGTATATATAGGAGTTTATTCATGGCACTACTGGTATATTACACCAGAATGCGCCTGGTGAGAGAAATAGGAGTTGGTAGATTGATGCTAAGATGTTTGATGTATCCTACGTGCATGTAGTAGAATAAACTCAGATTTCTCGAATCGATTTTAATCGTTGGATTACTTCAAATCTTTAATTCAAGATTTAATAAAAGATTACAAAAAAAATGTCTCAAAAAGCTTTTTCTCCAAATTCCATTCAAAGTAAGATGGAAAATTATCTCGGAAGAAATTATTTTATCTCGAGAAATGTGGTGAAAATGGAGAAATCTTTTACAGGTGCTGGAACGGATGAGCCATCCACCATGTCGGAACCATCATCATCGTCATGGACTATTTCGGAAATTTATTGGGATCAATTACCAAAATTTAAAAAGAAACAAAAATTAGAGTATGGGAGCTTGTTGAATGATTATTGTGAATGGGTGAAAGAGTTGGAAATGAAATGTTCTTTGGAACATAAAATTTCAAATTCTCACTTTGAAGAGCAGTTGAGAGGATTAGAAAATCAATTTTTAAAATTAGAAACAAAAACCAAACAATTTTTTACCACGCACAGTATTTATCGAGGTGGTGATATTGAAAAGCAATTTTACAACTTGTTGGACATTGTTCAAAAATTGTTGAAAATTACATGTTTATTTATTGAGGAACGTTTTGGAGGAGATTTGCTCCTGTCAAAAGTCAATCAATCCGTGATGAATCATGCTCAATCATTTACCACTGAAAACAACTCTGAACGAGGATTATCGACTCATTTGCAATTAATTGAACAAATTCTTCAAGAACACGTCGCTCGAGTCATGTCACGAATTGACCAATTCGAACAAGTTAAGAAATTAGAATTTGATTCAAGTGTTGTCGTCTTGCAACGAGTTGAAAAATATTCACTGTAGAGATGTATGAACAAAATGGTGCGCAATGAATCATTATGATTGTATTGGAATTCACACGATCAGAAAATTAATAATTTAATACATTCACTCTCTCTGTTTTGTCAAGGTCATCCTTAAAATGTCCTTCAAGTAGGGTGAAATTGGAGAAATGGAGCTCCTAATCATTCACACATTGGAAACAAGTGAAATTCAAGGAGTAATTCAGAAAGATAATTCAAAGTCTAATCAATTAAAGATACATCAATTTTCAAATGTTGACAAGTTATGCAATATCATATCGTTGTTATAAGTTTGCATTTTGAAGGAGAGAACCAATCTCATTCCGAACCAAATTACCAAATGTGAAATATATTGAACAATGCCAACCTATTTATAGGCTGTTAACAAAAAGGGCAAAAATTATTGAGGTACCTATTTAGTGACTTTTGGCACGTCTGTAGATTCATTCCTATTAGGGAAGTAGAAATTCTTATCGTGTGTTTAACTTCCGCAATCTCGGTTCTTATCACAAATGGTAACGCTATGTGTCTTATTCCTTTCAAATTGTGTTTGGAAAATGAATCATCAAACAAGAAGACATATTTTCAAAATGGCAACAAAGCTATCCCAATTTGTCATCAAGAATTCATTTCACGTTCCACATCTTTCCATTTTCATAAACGTTGTCCCAAATAATCATTCTGTTCACATGGGCATTTAATGTCGACATGGTCACTTACCTGATGATGGATCCCTAATGGTGAAACAAGTCCATAAATGTATCAACCAATGTTTCTGACACTCGAGTTCATATCCACAAAAAAAAACAATCCTCTCTCAACACACTTTGCTTCTTCCACACAATTTTGTTCCTTCTCCAAAAAGCCTTTCAAGATTCAGTTGTTTCTATAATATGTCCTTATTCAACACTCGTTCCTCCTCCTCCTCCAACCTTGAAGACTCTCTTTGTTCATTACTTGAAAGTATGAAACGAAAGCCTTTGGAACCTTCATTCCATGAGAATGAAGAAGAATTCAAAGAAGGCTTTTCCTCAAACAACTTGTCTTCCTCCTCTAAATACTTTTCCTATACCTCCTCCTTGACAGTTTCAACCACTTCCATCACCTGCTCCTCCTCATCTTCTTCCTTCGACACATTCAATGTGGAGAATTCTGTCCTTACTCCAACTTTTGAGAGATTGTTTGAGAACACTGTTGTCGAACAACAACATTCACCAACCATCTTCTCATCATGGGATGAAGATCATCATATCTTCAATGACATTCCAGAAATTTCAGTGGAGACTCTCGAGCGAGTTTCGTGTGGATGTGATGTGTGTTCTCGTTCTTCTTCGTCATCAATGACCCACTCGACACAAAGCCTTCCTGAATCTGACGTTTGGCAGCCATTGACAAGAAACTCTTTGGCATGGAGAGCTTCTTGTCACTTGCATCAACACAACCCTTTGAACAAACATGGTGCAGAGAATTCCATCTCTTCGCAGCAGCAAACTCTTAGATGGAATCCCTTTCTTCCTCATCTTCCAGGCGATGCGAAAACCATTTTTGGAGAATCTTCCGCTTCTGTTGACCGTGTGGATTCATTTGATGAATCAACAACCTTGTCATCATCAGTAGAACAAGAACAACAAACTCCTGTAACAGCAATGCCTTCGACACTTCAAACACCTTTGATTGGATCAAAGGAGGAATTTGAAGGCGAAACATTTGTTCATGAAAGTTCTTCAAGACAAGAACCACTTATTTCTTTTTCGAAGTCGACTCAAAAGAATTCAAAGATTATGAAACCCAAAAAGATGTTGCGAGCTTTGGAAATTCCAATGAAGTCCATTCCTCTTGGTGTAAGAAAATAAATGCTTGTATCAAGTTTTCATTAAATATTTTAATTCTCTCATTTTCAAATTTTCACTAAGAAGCTTGAAAGGAACCTTTTTAACAGGTTCATTCAATTGATAGGAAGAAAGACGTCTTGCTATACTATCATCAATATAACAAAGCTCTTTAATAATTTAAAATTAATCTGCACTTATTCTTTGTTCAGAGGTAACAATAAAAAGACTCTCATCCTGTTTTCTGGTTTCATCAATTGAATTGAATTCTTTTCATTTCTTTCATCCTTCCTTAAAAGATGAAACAATTCTTCCTTCCATTGGATAAGGAATTTGTAAAGAGGACCTTGTGATGCAATCGCTAGCGATGGACATTCTTGTAAGTGGTTGCCGCACAAGAGGATGCAGAATGTCCTCATCGCCATTCTCTTCATCTTCCTGCTTGTGCTTGTGGACACATGACCAACATTCGAACGTTGGACGAAGATGGAGCCGAGTCTGATCGTCATGTCGAAAAGAGCAAATCATACCATTGTCATCCTCATGACATGAACCGCCACAACCACACGATACTTGTGAAACTCTACTTTCAAAAGATATTTCATCCTCAAGTGCATTGTGGTGATCACTAGGGCTGTGGTGGTGGTATTGGTTCATGGCATGATGAACGGCCTTGTGTTCGTCTTCTTATGAATCTTTGGCCATTAATTGACCACGTCGAGTGGAGAGACCCTCATTCTTGTCAAACAACATTTTATGACTTCTTGTTCTTCTTTCTTTAAAGTGAAAACAGTGCAATCGAGGTGCCAATTAAATCTGGATTCACTACAAATTCTTGGCTGCTGGATTTATCTAAAGTTCTGGAAGTCAGCAGGCTGACAGCCATCTTTTTCGGCTGTTCGCTGCAGGTTTGATGAGGCCCTTGGCAAATCAACAGTGGACGAAGAGGACAACCGTTGAAGAGACTGGTTAAATAAACACAAAGACGAAACTAAAATGAAACAATAACACTCATTTACATTATATTACAAGTTGATCTGTCTCCATAGATTATGCGTTCCAAATTCTCGGCATGCTTTTTCAATTTTCGAATATTTTCAATTGCCTTCCTAGTTTCTCTTGCATCAGAAGGAACAACTTGAAATTTTGAACCATCTTCAGAAATTTTGTCGAGGTTGTTCTTTAAATTTACCAAAATGTCTTCATATGCAATCAATTTCTGTTCATGGCTTCCAAATCCAATTTATGGAATACATAAGCACCAGCAGCACTACCACCAACCAGTGCCAAACCTGATGTTGCTAAACTAATACCTCCTTTAACACCAGCTCCACCGATAACCTGATTCACGCCAGGCATGGATGGATTTATAAACATCAAAACACCAATAACAATTAAACAAATACCAAAAAACATGAGCCCACCAAAACTAAGATAAGTCATAAGTTTCTCCTTTTTTGCATCTTTTACCTTCTGAAGACTCTTGTTCAACGTTAATCTCAAACCCGAAACGTCTTCACAGATATTATTGGCATCTCCTGCTACAAGGATCCATTTTTCCAACGGTTCCATTAATAATTCTTTAACGTTAATTTGGAGATTTTCATTTTGTGAATCATATGCTTTAGCCCTTATCCATCATTAATTTGAATATGTTTTATAACTCACTGTGTGGAATTTTGTTATTAGATTTAAATTGATGAGACTGACTTGTGAAAGAACCATGATCAGAGCGGAAGCAGTGAACATGACAATGTGTGTTGTAGTGAAGAGTACAACCATGAATTTGCTGAAAAATCAATACTATGTGACGTCAATGATGTCTACGTGATGATGAATCGATTATGTGAGTTGTTCTGTAATATTTGAAAGACGAAAGTGAAGCTCGGTTCAGTCCCATTAGTCATTCCAAATTCCAAAGCATGTTCCTTGTTTCATTAGTGGTTCCAAAATTCATAAAAATTAAAACATTCCTTAAAGTTTGGGATGTTTCAAAGGTATTGGGTGGTTTCAAAGATTTTGGCGCGTTTCAAAGAATCCGAAACATTCCAAATCAGCTTCTTTTCAACTTAGCTTGGGAGTTTCAAATAAAATTTTGAATTGAAAAAAATGTCTCTCGATATCAGCAAAGAAGACGCTGTGAGATTGAGGGAAATCGAGGTCAAAAAATTGGTGGCCAATGAATGGAAGGTATTGCATGAAGAGCTGCCAATTATTCAGAAATCAAAAGGTAGAAAGGATATCAAGGATATTCCTACAATGAATAGAATTAAAGAAATAGTCTGTCAAAGAATTGGATATGTTGCTACATTCATCTTCTTACATACTGTTGGTACTATCTGTGGATGGTTAGAAGGTCCTTATCGTAATGTGGACAAAATCTTATTAATTCTTTACATGTTACTTGAAAATGAAACATTCGGATCCTTAAATGAGAGGAGAATTATCGCAAGGTCTACAATATGGAGAATTCATCACACAATTTTCGTTGAATTTTATGACCAACTTAATGAATGGGCTGACACTTGTTTGCAAAGAATGTTTTCAAATCTTATTATTCGATGTCTTACTGGTATAATTGAAAACGAAAAAGGCTTCAAGGATGGAACCACTTTTTTAGATGGTCATGATACACGTATTGAATATAGTAATTTAGCCAAATATCCTAAAAGGGAGTATTGGAGTTACAAATATAAAGATTCTGGATTAAGAACTCAAGTATTGATGGATAATCAAGAATTAGCAATTGCTATTTCGAAATCCCTACCATGTGCTCCTAATACAGACATTGGTATGTTCAAGCAAATGGAGAGAATTCCAAAACTATTAGATCCTAGTGTGGATGTATTGTATTTTGATGGTGGTTATTTCTTGGGAATTCCTGATTATATTGAAAAATTGCAAGAAAAAGGATATGATTTTGATGAGTCAAATTTCAGAACTCCAATTAGAAAACCAAGAAATCAAGATCTAACATACAGTGAAGCACAATATAATGAAGAATTTGGTGCTTTTCGTGGTATGATTGAAACATTATTCTCTCATATTGGTGAGAAATTCAAAATTTTCAATCCTCATTCAGTTGCTAAAATGAGTGGAGATTTGGAAAATGTGTGGAATTTAAAATTGCATTTGTGTTGTTTGACATTCATAGATTCGTAGAAAAATATAATATTCAAGTATTAGATCACCACAAGGAATGAATGCGTTCAGACTTTGATTTTCCTATAGAAAAGCCAAAATTATTAAGACCCTCTGTTAATGTTGTCCGTCAAAAAGAATATGCAGAGGAAAAAAGAAAAGCTCAATGTAACCTTATTGCTAAAATGTTGACAATGAGTGACACTGAATTAATGACACTATCAACTCGTGAAATTCTAGAATATTCACATAATTCTAATCCAGTACAAGTCGGTGATGAAGGATCAGAAAGCGGCTCGGATAATGAACTTCCAAGAAATCTACAAGAAAGTGATTCTGATAACGAAGGATCTGAGAGCAGTTCTGATAATGAAAGATCCAATTCGCAAGCCTCAAGATCAAGATCAGAAAGCGATTCGGATAGTGAAGGATCAGAAAGCAGTTCTGATAATGAAGAAAGATTGATATCACCAAGAAAGACACAATTCCCAAGAATAACCTCAGGCTCGGAAAGAAGTTCACAAGACTACACACCACAAAAACTTCCACAAAAAACTCCAAAATCAACTCCACAACCAAGAACTCCACAACACACCCCTATCCAAATCCAAAGGCCGGCTCTGCAAGCATCATTTAAAAAAGTTCAACAGCCAACAAAGAAGAAAACAAACAAACCAAACACTTCGGAACCTTCTTTCGGTATTGGAAAACGGCAAGCCAAACCAACAGCTGCGGCTAATCCAGAATACTACTCACCACAACAAAAGAAGCAAAGAAAGTCAACAAAACAGTAATATAAAATTGTAATGATATTTTTTTGAAGTTGAAATTCCCAAGCTAAGTTGAAAAGAAGCTGATTTGGAATGTTTCGGATTCTTTGAAACGCGCCAAAATCTTTGAAACGCCCCTGAATCTTTGAAACCACCCAATACCTTTGAAACATCCCAAGCTTAAAGGAATGTTTTAATTTTTATGAATTTTGGAACATGCTTTGGAATTTGGAATGACTAATGGGACTGAACCGAGCTTCTCCAATCAAACAGAAGGAACATTTTTGGACACCTGTTGTCATAAAAATCAATTGATCACATATTTGTGGGAGAGGTAATTACAATCTTCATTTCGTTTCGGGGTATTTTTTGTTGTAGTTGTGATTTGACCTTTTTTGTTGAACATGGACAGATTGGAATCCCTACAATAATGTATATCTTATTCCCAAATGTGGTTGGATGTATATTTGTCAAAAGGAACGTCATTGAATACCCTTGATCAGGAATAATTTCTAATGTGAGAGATTGAGGAGGACACTTGCAATATGGAAAGTCATTGTTCCTTATTAAATATTTCATCCTAATTCATGGTCATCAGTCCTGATCAGATTTTGGCAAGCAGATATGAGGCCGATCGTATGTCATGACTTGTTCTTAAATATAACATTTATGAATCCTTAAATATTTCATTCAGAAAAAACAACAACAACTTTCATAAATTACCAAAAAGACTTCTTTCATGGACCTTCTTTTATCCTCCTCCCCATCGACAATTACAACAATCACTGCTTGTGAAATTGGTCACAACAATAATGATGATGAACTCTTTCATACCTTGTTGGAAGCAGGAATGAAACGAAAACCTTTAGAACCAAGTTTCTATGAGGAAGATGATTTTGAAAAGGAAAGGGTCCATGGTTCGAACGATGTCGGTGTTGTTGTTGTTGTTAATCCTACGACGAATGAAGAAGACTCTCCTTCACCCATTCGATGGATGCCTCTCACTCTTCTTCTCTCTGATTGGAATCCTAAAAAGGAAATTGAAAAACAAGAAGAAGGGGATAGGAAGAAGAAGGAATGGAATTTTGGTATTCTTCCTCATGTTCCATCCAGTGTTGTTTCAGATCACTCCCAACAACAAGATGAGTATTTGATTGTGGATTCATTCATTCCATTGGATTGTGGAATTGAGGAAACAAATAACAGACAAGAGAAGCAATTATTTGTTCCAACAAGAGTCAAGACGATGAAGAATCGACCACTCATCATGAATAACAAGGGATCATCACTGATTCAGAAACCTAAAAAGATGTTGCGATCATTGGAAATTCCAAAGAAATCCTTTCTACGACTTGATGTTCGAAAATAAAAATGTCACAAACTTTCTTAGAAGTGTGTTGTATGACAATCCTCTGATGCATGTTGATAAAGTCAAAGGCATTAAATTGGCCAATGAAGTCTGGATGTATTCATGTGGTATTCAATAAGGATGACTCTGATAAGACAGTCCTAAAGATAATGGTTGCAATGAGGAGATAAAAGATAAATTTGGAAATTACCTTCGGTAGTTTAATTCCTGATTTGGAAAAATAAAGGACTTTTTTGCGATAAAGCGAGATAATTGGAAATTACCATTGTTACAAAATGCATCTGAATGAAAATACTTAAGGAAAGTACCACCATCGAAATTTATCATCCTCTGACATGTTGCGAATACACATTCTTCACTCTCTCTCCTGTTTGTATTTATTAAAGTAATTTGAAATTCCTTTTTTTACAAAATCCATTTCCCTCTTGTCTCTTCTCATGGTTCTCCTTTCACGGTTCACTTGATTCCACTCCTTCGTGATCCTATTAATGCATTGATGATCTTTTTGCCTTCGTTGAATCAAGAATTCACAATTAAGAAAAAACACTCCGCCAACGACTCCCTTATCGTGTTTTTATGATCATAAAAAGGGAAGACTTTCATCCATTGCATTGCACACACTCACACTCACACATTAATCATTGCTCTTTGTTGAATATATAACTCATCATAGAGATTTGAGAATGAAGACTTATTGGTTTGCCAAGACAAGTTTCTATTTCAATACTGAAACCATCACCACCACTTGTGATGATTGGAATGCTTCCCAAGAGGAACGACATGTCCTCCAAAACTTGCAAGTTCCTCCTGGAGATGAAAGATCATCTTTCGAGAGTCTTCTGAATCTTCTTCCCGGGAGTGTCTTGTGGTTGTAGTTGGCCAAGTGATCTTGTGGAAGGTTGCGAGGGTGATGGTTGTCAGGATGATCATGACGAGGATGACTTTCAATACAACTTGTCGAAGGATGATCCATGTCCTTCTTCTCTTCCTTGTGTCCACAACGCGAAAGAAGAAGAAGGAAAGGATCATGATGAGGAGCAGCATTGTGTGTGGCAACCACTCACAAGAATGTCCTTCAAGAACGAATGGAATCGTTCTTCAATCATCAGGAATCCACACAAGAGAATTACAACCATCACCACCACCACGAAAGGATCACAAATAATACCTTCTCTAATGGAACTTCTTTTGATTGGATCAAAGGAACCAGAAGAGGACGATGATCAAAAGGAAATTCACTTGAAAAGCTGCTCCTCGAGATGTGATGATGATGAAGAATTATTTCGTCTTTTTGGGAAGACAGAAAGAAAGAGTTTCAAAATCGTGAAACCCAAAAATAGGATGAGAGCTTTCTTAAAGGTGCATGTGAGGAATAAGACCATTTTGAAATAAATTGTATTGTTGAATATTTATATCTAATAGGTCGTCGTCATATGATGACATTGATTGAACCCTAATATGTCCAATACCTAATCACATCTTGAGCTTTTCAAGTGAATTTATCAAACTTACAACGTGCAAGAGAGGAATTTCATGAAGGAGGAAGTGAAAGGATTGAAATTATTTTGGAAAACGAGCAATTGGATGGTTGTTGTTATTGTTATCATACTTTAGAGAAAACAACACCAAAAAATGACGGAAAGCTCATCACTCGCTGTCTTGTTGAGACGTAACCGACCCGGAACGAAAAAGAAGGAATTGTTTGCCTGGGAGAAGAATGAATCGTCATCAACAACATCGGGTGTGTTGATACCATCATCTTCTTCAAGTAAATCATCCTCTTCTGGTGATCTGAATGATAAAACTGAAAATGAGGATCATGATGATTTTGATAATCCTTTGATTGTACAGGAAATTATTCAAAAACAAATTAGAAAGAGCAACAAAAAAGTGAAGAGAATTATATCCATTCCGAAAGTTGGTGGAAAGGGTGATGATGGTGATGGCGATGAAAACACCGCTGCTAGCTCAGGAGGAGAGCCCGCTGTGGACAAGGATGTTTGGATCTATGAACACATGAGACAATTTATGTTGGAAATCAATTTATTCATTCTCGCACACAAGGACGTATGTACAAAAGAAACACAACCCGAAATGAAAATATCATCGAACATGCTGAACAATCCGAAAAGTAACGAAGAACTCATGTATTTGTGCCCTGTTTTTACACCACCAGAATCTGTTCCAGCCATTGATTATATGGTTCACATTCATACACAATCAACAAGTGTTTTGAATGATCCCAAGCTCTTCCCTTCAAGAACACAAATCTCCAAGAAGGCCATGAAAGAAATCAAGACTCTGTGTCGAAGAGTTTATAGGATTTTTGCCTTCTCCTACTATGTACATCCCGAAGAATTCATTGCATTTGAAAAGAAGACCCATCTTGCAGAGCGTTTTCAAAGATTCCTTAAAAAGTATGACATGATGAGCTCCAAGGACTTCCTTATTCCTGATGATGCTTTCAAAGCATGAATATTGTTGTATGGTGTGCACGATGCATGTAATTTAGTATGTACAAACTAAATTGTAAATTAATGAATTTTAACTGTTGTTCAATATATTTCCATTAACTGTATACAGTAGTTAGTCCATCAATTAAATACGAATTGTTCTTAACAAATATGAGTGACAGCAACCTTCATTATTGAATAAGGAAAAATTGAATTGATTTTTCCACTAAACTCAGCGATACTACTGGTTGCTGCTTGCATGTTTCTTTATGGAAAAAGCCGTAATGGCTGCCACCACAATCACACATCCCAAAATGGAAACCAAATTATCAATCCATTCTCCCAACACGACGGATGAGAGAATCAAACCAATCACAATACGAATGGGAAACATGATGGAATAATTCGAACTTCCAATCTCTTTGGCACTCCACAATTCCAACACGGCGGCTACCAAACGATTCATCACCATGAACCAAATGAACATGAGCCACCGAATTGTGTCGTATCGTGTAAAGACTGTCCAATCTTGATACATGAACATGGGTATGAGGGGCCACAAGACAAGTAAATACTTTTGAATGTAGAACAAATCTTCGGGAGAGATTTCAGGTGCATCATTCCCATCATCATTCTCTTCTGTTGGAGTTCTGGTGATCATGATGGAAGATGCCTCTTGCTGCAGCTCTCCATCGTGAGGAGTTTCTGCATCTTCCATGCTGCCATCCCATCGATGCCATTCGGATCTCTCTCGAGCACTGAGTAAGGGTTCTTGCATGGAGGTTCTCTTCGAAGAGAGTGACGTTGATTCCTCATTGAAAGCTTCTCTTGAACTCTGGATTTCCATGCTGTGAGGATCTTCTGCTGAATCAGAGTCGTCATATTCATCAACATCAACATGAGACAATTCTCCCTTGGTAGTTTTTGCGTGGTTCATCACGAGGGCCATACTCGATTGAGTTTCAATCATGAAGACTCTTTCTCTGAAGGAAGGACTTTGAGAAGAAGCGTTGGCTGCAATTGAATGGCTATCCTCAGAAGAACCGGAGACAACTGCCTCTTCCGTTGTTGCCCTAGTAGAAGAATGGTTCAAAGCGATGGAATTCTTTTCTTCACCTGTTTTGGAAGGAGCCAATTTGTTGACAGCATTCAATTTCATGGAAAAGAAGAAACTTGAAAGCAATGAAAAGATCATACCAATGAAATCATTGGGCCATTGAAATCCACGTCCAATTTGAGAGAAATCTGGCCACCATTTCCATTGAAATTCAACTGGATTTCCGTTCGCATCTTCTGTGACTCGAGTGGCACTTGCCAAAATGATCATGACAGCACCAGTCACTGTAAAGATTAAGGTCCACAAATCCAACCATGAAAACCTTTCAGTTTTGAACACAACAATTCCCATAAAACAAATAATGAAAGGACTAGTCAGCAAGATCAATTGCACATAAGTGGAGGATGTAAAAAAAGTGGCAAAACCTCTCAAACTCGAACCAAGCACAATCGAGATTTGATACAAACACATCATTCCGATTACCTTTCGATGGCGATATAATAACTTTCCAAATCCTCCTGCTTGTCGAATATTCGACTTGACTTTTTCAATGACACTCATTCGACCATATTTGTAAAGCATTCGAGGAGTATACAGAAGGAGAGCTCCCAAGTTGGATAAACACAACAAGGTATAGGGTTGAATGGCCATTTGTTTTCCTCCATAGTGAACCAGATATCGAGAAAGAACCTCATTGGTGGACATGATGAAATGTGTCATTAAGGCACACAACCAAAAGAAGAGGAACCAAAATGTACGTCGGAGACGATGTGGTGTCGATCGATGATGATGATGATGGAGGTGATGATGATGATGGTTGTGATGATGATCAAGATTACTTTGGAGGAAACGAGTCGAGGAGGAGGAAAGTAAGTGGGTTGGTTCTGTTATTAATTCATCCTCCTGAGAATGATGGATGGAAGAACTCATCTTGAAAGTATCATGACTCTTCTCCGAGTAGTCCTCTTTATTGTTGTTATACTGATTCTTTCTCAATGCTGCTGAAAGGGGTGACCATTCATCATGATCCTCGTTCATGGTTTTCATCTTCAAGGAGGAGGAGGAGGATGGAAGGACTGAACGATCTGCTTCGACGAACCGATTCATGAATGTCCATGAGGATGTTGAGGATGCTGATGTTGAGGATGGAAGCAGATCCATCTATTATCGTGAGATTTTTTGAGCGTTTCACACAATGCCTTAACCGTAAGGCGTGTGGAACTTGGGAACTTTCGTGTTCCATTATAAAGTAAAGAGATCTTTCATCGCTGCTGGCTGCCATGGCCACCGAAAAACAATGACTGCCGATTGGAACGAATGGCTCGTTGTGGAGCCAGTTGGAGTCACCTGTCACAACAGTAGATGTTCTTTGAATCATTGCCATCACACTCTGACAAACGAGATGCCATTTGTAGTGAGCTATTTCTTTACAAACTCTATCCTTGACCTAATCGATCTTTGTCATGTCCATAAATTGAAAAAAAAGCGATTCATGCAATCTCCATAACAATCAACCACCAGAAATTGATTTGGCGTTCCCAAATCAAGATGACAAATGACATTTTGCAATGAATGATCTCCAAAAAAAATGTCTTCACAGCGATCGCCACTCAAACAAATGAAACAACACAACACCAACGACGTCTCCAAAGATGTCGCCATCTTTTCTCAATGGATCAATTCTCGATTGAAAGAAAATCCTCAAACGAGTCATCTCTCTGTCACTAATCTTTTCCAAGATGTCAAAAGTGGTGTTATTTTGTGTAATCTCTACAAAATTCTTTCACAAGACTCTTCATTCACCTACAACCAGACACCAAAAACCGATTTTCACATGATGGATAATTTACAAAAAGTCATCAACCAAATGAATGATTATTTAGAATTCCAAAATGCAAATAGTATTAAATATTCCGCGGAGACAATTTTCCATCAATCGGAAACACACGTGTTGGGACTTCTTTGGCAATTTATATTGAGATTTGATATTAAAGAAATTTCTGAAGATGGTAAGTGAATGTCTTGTTTACGTTGAAAATCATCAATAACGAAGAATGTGTCAAACAACATCATGACGTGATTGAAAATTCTTGTTTCTTTGCAATTTCCTTTTTTGAAACACAACTCACTTCTCAACTTTCTATATTGAAACACAATTGGAAATTTGTACTTTGACGAATGCACATGACAGGAAGAAGTGGTGAAGAGGCTCTTCTCTATTGGTGTCAAAAACAAACGAAAAATTATTATCCATTTGTAAATATTGTGGATTTTGGAAAATCATTTCAAGATGGTCTTGCATTTTGTGCTCTCCTTCATAATTACCAACCACAATGGATTGATTTTAAAGCTCAAACAGAATTGGAGGATCCAAAAAAGACGTTGGAATTGAGTTTTGACTTGGCAGAAAAATATTTAAATATTCCAAAATCGTTAAATGCCAATGACTTGTTGGGAACATCGGTGATTGATGAGAGAATTGTAATGACCTATGTCTCTAATTTTTGGAAATTAATGTCTCCTATTTCAAGAAATAGAAAGGATAAAAAAAAAGTAAGTAATTTCCATTTTTGTATATATAAGATCTTATCTATTTCAACCATTTCCATATTTGCATCTCGCTATGAAACACTGAAAACATTTCACACATTGAATGATTCATCAAAATAGCATGTCGTCGACGAATCATCAGTCAATTCCTCTTTCAAATCACCAAGAACATTCTTTTCCAAGAAAAGACAAACTCATTCCGTCTCTCCAACCTTTTCCTTTCGTTCGTTTATTGAAGTGGGTTTGGGTGTGAGTGATGTTCGTATCGATTACAAAAATCAATTCATTCTCGTCACAGATTATGAACACAATCGAATTAACATTTATGATTTGGAAAGTAAGGAATTTAAGGCATCGTTTGAAACTCCAAGCACACCTCGATATATTGCCGTGCATTACGATGGATTGGATTCTTCTCAACATGGAAATGAAATGAATGTTACATCTCCTAGAAATGGTAGTACGAATGGAAGTGGTGGCAATACGTTTGTCATCGTTTCACTCAGTGACGACACGGTACGAAAATATCAATTGAATTTGGAAGCAATCAAGAAGAATGCTACGGATGAAATTGCAACCTGTGTTTGGATATGTGGAACTAAGGGAAGATATTTCAATCAATTTGACATTCCACTTGGTGTTGCTGTGCATCAGGGATTGGTTTATGTCTGTGATTTTGAAAACAACAGGATTCAGGTTCTGGATGCTATGAGCGGAGAGTTTAAAGCTCAATTTGGAAGATACGGACAGAGTAAGGGTCAATTCTATGGACCACACGACATTGATATTGATTCGAATGGAAATTTAGTGGTGGCTGAATGTTGGAATAACCGAGTTCAAGTGCTGTCAAACACTGATGGATCACATCTTGATTTTGCAAATGGAAATGTTGAAATCCTCCATCCAAGAGGTGTCACTGTGGATAGAACTTCTGGAAACGTCATTGTCAGCGAGTACAGCACTCACAAAATCCATACATTTAGCTCTGATGGAAACTTATTGAGCACCTTTGAGGGAGATCAACAAAACTTCCCCTATGGAATGTGTGTGAATGAGTGGGCTGGTGAATTGTTTGTCGCTGACTATGGTTATGGTAGAATTCAAATTTACAAGTAAAAGTATTGTTCATTAAGAGTAACGCTCTTTTTATCATTCACGCTTTCTCTAGATCCATTCTTCTATTGTTGAATTTGTATGAATGGAATTTTGTTCGTGTCACAATGTGAACTTTTTTTTCCAAACTAATTAGAAATACATTTCACTAGTGAACCATGATCTTACTGCTCTTTTTTCATTCTTCGTTTGTAATCTTTTGGCGACTCGCTCGTACTTGCTTTTGCCCACATTCCCTTCTTTGATCGTTTTGCTCTTTCCTCAAGCGCCTTGTAATACATTTTATACCTTTTGTTCTTTTCAGGTGAGCCCTCAATGTAAACTTCTCCTTCTCCTTCATAACACACAGCATATCCTTTTTTTAACATGTATTCACTCACATTGAGTCGCTTCATCCACAGATAGTACCACCATTTTCTGACATATACTGAACATACAGCTCTTCCATATTGATCTTTTTTCAATAAATAGACATTGACTTTGGAATTGAGTAGAAATTTGGTGAGCCATTCTTTCACATGTTCTCCATAGGGTTGGCCTTAAATATTATAATTAATAAATTAATATTAATTAATATTGAACATAATTATATCCATCCGAATAATCGAATAATAATAATTGAACATGATCAACCATACACGATTGAAAAAAATCAAAATTCATGTACATGACGAACATTCAAATTGAATAGTTCATAAAAATGGATTGATCAGGATCATTCGATTGACCTTCTCTTTGAATATTCTCCACAAATGAATGAACATCATGATCACCTACCTGGCATTCCAAAATGAGCACATTCTGGAGCATCAATTCCAGCCAATCGAACATGAATCGTTTCCTCACTGAGAGCTTTCTTTTTCTTCATGGGTAGTAGTGAATAAATTGGACTCAACAATGGCGGAAAATGAATGATACGAAAATTATCACTATCTCCGACATGAGGCACTCGTCCAATAAGCTTTCGTTGAGATGAGAAATCTTTTTCTGTGAGTTGAGCATTGGATTTAATTCTCATGAACTGTATTCATATATGTATGAAATTTTTGAAAGAATTCATAATTTTCCAAATCAAGTAATTTCATAAAAATAAATAATGATCATTATTCAATCATGTGTTGATGTAATTGATTCATTCGCAAGTAGTAAATCGTATCATCAGCACTGCTCCATGAGAAAATTTCAGAAACCTACTCCTGTCCTGTAAATTTTTCTCCCAATTCCATAAAGTAACAAAGTGGATGCAGCAATCGTTGCGTTATGAATCAACGAAGGTGAGAGATGGCTTTCCACGTGTTTGGAATAGAATGGAAGAATTTGTTCTCGATACAGTCGCCGATCCAAATAATCGTAGGTTCCGCTTGTTTTCATTTGTGTCCATCCTGCTTGCAGTTGATGAGAAAGATAAGCCTTCCATTGGAGGAGCACTTCTTTGGTTGATGACATTTTTAAATTTTAATATTTGTATTAATATTAAGATCTGAATCACATATGGAATTGTTAAATATATTGTCAAATAATAGAGCTAAAGTGAATATTTATTCACAAATAATAATAGATGAGGTTGTGAGGTCAGTGATGATGAATTTAGAGAAGAATGACTTGTTCTCTCACGTACTGTGCAGAAATCATGGCTTGTAGAATGGAGGCGCCAACAGCACTGACAGTAATATAAATCAAGCTGTAAAAGTTGTCCAAGTAGAGAGAGAATGCAATGGTGAGAATGGCAGAGAGAAGACTGAATGGGAGTGACATTAAAATTGGTCGAGTATTTGGTTTGTTCAATCTCATAAGGAATCTAATGAATAAGATATGACTTGGTAATGTAAGGATCAGGAGAAGGAATTTGAGGGCATACTGTGAAATCATTCCATCAAATGAAGTGTTGGGAGAGGTTGCAGATGTGCTGAAGAAAAGAATGGTGTCAATCATGAAGAACATTGCCATGCAAACTTCCATTGCAAGCAAAACCACAATAAATCTCAAGCTGTCCTTGAATTCAGACAATAATTGGCTGTCTCTATTGAGAAGCAAGAAAATGCAACAGAATAGCAAGTAAGCTTCATATCGATCGGGATTCAACCAAGTTGTCAATGCAATACACAACACAAAGCAAGCCACAGTAGCACCATTGTTGACAACAGATAACTCATCCGATCCTGGAACAGATAGATATGGATCAATTGTTTGAGAGGCACTCTCACTGTCATTCTTCACATTCAATACTTTGTTGGCCTTTCTAATTCTGATTAGAGGATATCCAATGAGCTTGAATTTAATCAGGATTGCAATGAGGGCTGACAAGGCACAATACAAACCCAGCACTGCAATTCTGGCACTCTTTGTAAGCTCCGTCAAAACAAATGAATAAGTACTTGGATGCAATGACTCAGCCTTGAGGAAGCTGTTCTTTTGTTTGAGAGATTCTTCATCAATAGAAATTGACAAATAGGTGACTGGAAGAGTAATGACAAAAGCAGCAAACAAGAATAAGGATGGTTGATAGGAGTGATTGAGAGGGAAGTGAGTCGTATAAATCACTAGGGCAGCAATCACCATTGTAACTAATATCGTCAAATGAGTCCAAATTCTTGTGTAATAGAGATAGAGTCCTGAGAAACTAATCGAAAATCCCACTGCAACTAACACAAAGAATGCAATTCTAATCACAAGGTTAGATCTTTCTCCCAATGAAATAATGTCTAAACTGAAGAGAACAACCAGAGTAACAATCACAATCCAAGGAATAAAATCAGAGAGAGATTCAGAGGTTTTTTCAAGAGAGTTAAAATCACCTGCAAATCCTGCTGTACCTGATACTGAGGAGCTGCTAATATCACTGAATGAGAAGAACGCAAGACTTGGTTGCAACACTGCAACAATCAATCCAATTAATATCAAAAACACGTTGAATCTCTTCACAAGTGAATTATGTTTCATGTAATTAATAGAAAGTGGCAAAATAGCAATTCCCCAAGCAATGCAAAAGAAACCAAATAAATGTGCTTGATTCATGTCATAAAATCTGGTATCGATGAGAACAGACATCATTGTCTTAAGCAACACATTACGTGTTAAAAATAAGGTAATTCCACTTGCAAAAATATAGAAAACACATGTTGCTGGGCTAGCGCTGAAAGTTTTGTCTCCATCGTTTGTAATGGTAGCGTAGTACATTCTACTGAAAGATACTGTAGCAAAGACAGCACTAATGTATGTTCCGTATACACCTTGTTGAGAGAGCATAATAGCCAGCTTGGAAATGTAAAGCGAAGTCAAAAGAGAAACGGTGTCAATCGAAATTAATTTGAGCTGGAAGAGTCTCTTGCAAAATACCACTCCAAAACCAGTAGTAATTATAATGAGAGTTGGAGAGTAAAATCCTTCGGCTTGCTCATAAAGTAATTGTTCCAAAAGCGCTAAGAGAAGAACTTGAGCAATTAAAATAACGTTTCGTGCTGTTGAGAAGTATTCTTTTGTTCCAATTGCTTTTGGGGTGGACTCGTCATCAGAAGGTAGAGTGTATGGAATAGCCAACATAGACACGGCAAGCAAAAATAGGATCAACATAGTGCTGTGTGTCATTCTTAAAGACCAATTAAATGGCAAGAATGACACTCCAAATTCAAACTTCAAAAACCAGAAATGGTGAGCAACAAACCAAAGAGCACAAATCATGGTACATCCAACGAAAACCCAAATTTTGTAAACCTTCTTTTCAAATGTATAACTAACACCAAAGAACATGGCAATAATTGGGAATGGAAGCAAATAGAAAGGAAGGCCGATCAAAATTCCACCGAAAAATGAGGCCGTTACCATGAATATGGTTAATAATGATTTGGTAAGGGAATTCTTGTTTGGACCAGTGTAATTCTGATTGTAAATTGCCAACAACAAAAAGCTAGCCAATGTGTTCAGTGCTCCAAAGACAATAATCTTGTCCCATGGGCTTCCAAATGGAATTAAATAATGGTATCTTGGTACGATTACTCTAAATTCAATCCACAAGTTAAGCAACGCCAATGAAATGAGCTGGACAAAATATCTCATGGTGTTGTGGCTTTCAATCTTCAAATTCACTCCCTTGGTTGCTCTTGCTGGATTAATGATCATATCGTAAGCTGAATCATTAAATGCCCACAAATATCCAGCTGGATCAGACGAGATGAACAATAATGCCAAAGCAACCAATGCATTCAGAGCATAAAGATGTGAGGCAAAATTATCCATGAATGTGTTGTGGTAAATAAAAATGTGAAAAACTGGTGGAAGCAAAAAAATCATGGAGATCAAAACTCGAGATTCGAGAGGATGTTGAATGTATCTATTCTTTGAGAATGATGAGACCTCTCTTCTTCCAACCAAGAAGGCGTACAAACACAAAACGCCCACCAAGTAAAATGGTGCATTTGCAATTCCGACAAGACCTACAACAACAGAAATTACTAAAGGAATGGTAACTACTGGAAGCATGGCAAAGACCAGTCTTTCCGTGACAAACACTAAATCGGGTGAAAATGTTTTGAACCATTCAGATTGAAGGGACGCCCAAAAGCCTGTAAGCATAACAAATAAGCTTCCGTTCAGCAACACAAATATATTGAAAACTGAAATCCAGAGTAGAGATGCACTTGTTGTGTAAATGCTGGCCCAAAACAAACACAGAGAGACCCAAAACGTTAGAAAGGCATAGGCTTTTTGTTGAAGAAAGTCCAAAGTGTACATGCCCAACAATCCCATAAGCAAAACAAACAAACTATATTTTCCAGCAAGTGTTAATACGGGGATCATGCTCACAATCAAAATAGGAACAATTCTCTTGTTGTAAAGAAAGGACGATCCGGATTGATATTTTTCATTCATCATCATCACGTTAGAAAATTGATTATAATTCGTGTTGGTATGTGAAGGATCATAGGAGTGTGTTTGTGGATGAACTCCACCTTGATGATGATGATAAGATTGCTGAAGATGAGGAGCCAAATTAGCGCTACCACGATCATCAAAAAGTTGAACATCATCAAACCGGCTGTTCTGCAAATGAGGTGCGATTCCACCAGCAGTGCTACCACCGCTGCTGCTGCTGCTGCCCAAAACACTGGTAATATGTTGTCGTTCTCTCAATTCACCTCCTCCGTACGATGAAGAGCCTGTCGTAGTGGAAAAGGACATTTTTTTCAAGCCTTGGTCATAAAAAAATTGCTTTGCTGGCAAACAACCACCATTTGTTGAGAGAGCTCTCGAAGGCTTGTTTCTCTCTTTCGTATCGGATTGTATTTCAAGTTTCATTAGTTTGTACACAACTCAAAACAGTTCTTTCCTTGACACGAAAATTGGAAAATCATACCACATTCTGAACGGATTGTGAAGAAATTTGTATCAACCGAATCAATAATTTTGTTATTATTATTGTTAATAACAAAGTCATTCCGTGGTATACATCATCCAAATTTAAAAGCACTCTGAATTTTCATTTCATCGGAATATAACAACATGCCAATTACTGTCATCTCACAATCATGCCGGACGATATTGTTTTGAAACATACGAATAGTAGTATCAGTAATAATAATAACAACTACCACAACAACAATAATTATAAAATGTCATCATCTTCCGATGACAACACTCCATCATCGAGTGAACCTAAGGATCCAGTCGTTATGAGATTGGAGGCTAACAAATTACGTTTGGGAGCAACAAGAAAAGACTATGAATTACTCAATGTTCTTGGAAAAGGATCTTTTGGCGTTGTTTTTCTAGGATACTCAATTCATGGCAGCAAACCAAAAGTTGCTATCAAAAAAGTCGACAAGGAATTGTTACTTACCGAATATAATATTGAACGCTTGAATAGCGAAGTTATGATTCATATGAATATGAAACATGAAAATATAGTAGAGCTCTTTCTTTATTTTGAGGATTACAATGCCTATTATTTAGTGATGGAGTGGTGTGAAAACGGAGATATGTACAAGTTTTTACGCAAAAACACACGATTCAACGAAGCACAGACAAAGCACTATTTCATTCAAATTATTAATGCTCTGATTTACTTGCAATCATTCGGGGTACTTCATAGAGATCTTAAAGTATGTACGATTCATTTGACCATTATTTATTTACTAACTACATTTATTTATTAACATCAATAATTAAATCATTGTAAAGCTTTCTAACATGCTACTAACTAACGACTATAAAACTCTCAAACTTTCAGATTTTGGGCTTTCCACAAAGCTGGATAGTGCAGACGAAGAACAAAGCACTATTCTTGGAACTCCCAACTTTATGGCTTTGTAAGTAATTGTGACAAGTGTCTGGAACATGTTCATCAATTTATCCTGTTGTATGTGGCAAACAAAACAGTGAGATTGTAAATAATAAGAAATATGGTTTGAAGGCCGATAACTGGTCACTAGGTTGTATACTTTACTCATTTCTTGTAGGAGAAACCCCCTTTGATGAAAAGTCGAGAAGCCAAACGTTTGAAAGAATTCGAACGCTCAATTACAACATCCCAGATTATGTATCACAAGATGCCAAAGATTTAATAAGGCTTCTACTTCATCCAGATCCAACAAAACGAATTTCTTTGATTGAGGCAAAATCGCATCCATTTCTTCGAGAATTAATACCAAAAACTATTTCCTCACCTTCAACACCATCATATTCGGACGAACCTAGGAATTCTCAACACGATCCAAAAACGAAAAATCCATTTAACACTCTACGGATTAAACCTTTCGTACATAAGAAGAATGAGGTAAACATTGAAATTGACGAATTGGGATTTGTGTATCTCACATTCTGCAATGGAGAACGACGATTTATAGTTTCAAAAGATGGAAACACAATATGGTACGAAAAGAAAGCCTCAAAACGAAAGGAGTTTCGATTTATTGACATGCCTCCATCGGTGGAAAAATACTATGAATATGCAAGAAATGTAATTGAGACTATCAAGAGCAAAACGCCAAAAATTATCTATTTATCGAGTGAGTTTAAATGCATTCAAATGGAAAATGATCCATTTCCAGATTATGAGACAGCCATTTTTTCAAATGGTATAAGAATGGTGTATCAGCGGAAGAAAAACTTACTCGTGATTCGATTTGCCAAAGATCGATCCGTAACCATTCACTTATCCAAGGATTTAACACAATACTCAACCGAAATGGATTTGACAGACAATCACAAAATTGTGAAAGTGGAGGGCTCTCTGAGTGTAGAAGAAAGCGAAATATTATTTAACAACACCGTGCTATGGAACAGCTTATCCATTGTAAAGAAAGGAATCGAAAAAGTGGAGCAAGCAGAGGTGGAAATGCAGCCAGAAAATTATCCCTTCCTGATCAATGCAGTGAGCAAAACCTCAGGACCTATGAGTCCAACACTCAGCGAAAGCACTCTAAGTGGCAGCAACTCATCGAGCAGTACCCTTAATAGATGCCTACTATCCACTATTTCATACTCGACAAACAATAGCGACACTCATTATGAAGAGGAGAACTCGTCAAACCTGTGCGATGAATAGTGTCATCCTCGAGACATTCCCATAGTAGAGGCTGACCATGAGAGTTGTCCAAATAAAAGCTAATATTATGGAACGAACTGCTTAATTCTTTATTTTGAAAGCAGCTATTGAGTTTTTGGCGATGGTTTCATTAATAATTTGCCTCATTACTAAGTAATTTAAATCATCAATGGATAATAGAGTTTTCTTATTGGAATCATCAATGCGAAGGGCCGTTTTTAGGTCATCATTTAAAAGTACATGGTGTTGTTCGTCAAATCTATTGTTTTTGTGGATATACTGCCACACTAATTTGTAAACTTCATCTTTTTTGAAGCTTCTTTGTTTGGAATCATCTCCTATCAGTTTAGCGAGTGACTCAGTGACTGTAACAGGAGCTTGGAAATATTGTAATGGAAGGGCTTCGATAATTTCCTCTGGTTCATTCTCCAATTCAGATTGTTTTTTCACAGCTGCTTTCTTAGTTTTCTTAACGTCCATACCTCCAATCGTAAATTTAGTTCCCTCTTGAGGAGTTGATACATGGGGTAACTTAGATTTTTTAATCTTAGCAATTCGAGAGACTTGTTGATTCCAAAAATCCTAATATTATTTCCAAAATTTTATAGTCCATCCAAAATTCAAAATAAATTATTATTATTATGAAATAATTATTATCAATCTTGCGTACCATTTGAAAAACATTATCTACAATTGTTTCCTCATCGCTCTCCAAATCCATCAACGAGGATTTTTTATCATGTCTTAACCTAGATTTTCGGGATGACGTTTCTTGTTGTTGCTTTTCCTCTTCACTACTTTCACTTTCTGATTCTTCCGATTCCTCTTCATGACTTTTCTCCCTGGTTCTCTTTTTTTTCTCGTTTGCGGTTCCTACTGGTTGTGTTGTTGTGGTGGCAGCCGATGATGACAACAACGACGATAATCCATTAGTCATCATCCTTCCAGAACCAAACAACGGATTTGAGAAGATTTTCTCCATTGTCCGATCAAAATGTTGTTTCAATGATTTCAATTCATTTTCTAATAGCTCAATATATTGTTGTTGCTTTTCTATCAGCGATGATTCATCTCCCGAAGAGCGCAAGGCTCCTCCGACATTGGTGTTTTCTTTGGACTTTTCTCTTGATGAAGATCGGGGAGGCATTTTTTTTGTAATATTTTTTAATTTTTTCGTTCAGGAATGGTATTTATCGAGTCAATTTGAAGTAATATTGAAATGGTTCGATTGAAATGCATTGTTGGAATTGACAGAAATATTTCGTATCATCTGGAATTTCTTCGACATAGCGCGATCATATTTTCTGTTGCCAAGTCATTCCTGTGCTTTTTAGAGTGCTCCAAAAACTTTACAAGCGCCTGTTCATAATTGTGAGCAAAGAATTCTTTGCAAGCGGCATTATAATCCTGCCATTCATCATTCTTTTGTTTGTTCGCCAATTCGTATAACCACTCATCTTCACTAACATTCAGTGGTGCTCCAATCTCATAAATGTTACATTCTTGTGCAATATTGCCTTCCTCCATCATTTCAGTGTCTCCCACATATCTCGTGTGAAACATGGTTTGTGCAATTTTGGAAAAATTTTCATCACACACGACTCGAACTTCCATTTGGTCTGCGAAAGAGATTAATCGAGAAAGATTCTCATAGATGGAGCCCAAAATTTTGAAAGACCTTAAATCAGAGGATCCTATATTTCCACAAAGACATTCTTGAGAATGAATGGCAAATCTGAATTCCAAGTGAGAGGAAGCTAAAATTAAAAATTGAGTTTTGACATTGGACAACCATTTCGATTTTTGCAAATCTCTCAATCGAAAATTCAACTCCATGCAAGTTTTGATTGCCCGTTGCTCATGACGATGTTGATCTTTAGATGCATTGAAGACAATGGTCACACTATCGTCTTTCCAAAGTTCAAGTACTCCATGTGATGCTTTGGTTGCATGCTGAACTTTTTCAAACACATCTTTGAGAATTTCAACAATTTCATTCGGTGAAATGAAGTCTAAAATTTCATCCAATCCCTTGAATTTCAATTGAAGCATGGACACTCGTTTTCTGTCCAGATATAGTTCAAAACGAGCTGCCAAATCTTGTTTGTATTTTTGATGCTTTCCATCTGTTGAGGATCGAACAGTATGGCTCTCCGTGTTGTTGGAAGCCCTTGATTTCACTTCTTCTTTGGATTGGGAAACACGATGTTCTTCCACCATGTCTTCTTCGTCATTGTTGTTGTTATTATTATTATTGGCTTCGATTTGAAGAAGCACATGAGAAGGAATAAAACTTTTGTAAAGTTCTTGTTGTCGCACAAGGTCTGAAAGTTTTTGCCATGACTTCATGATGGAGTGTGAACATGCGAGAGAAAAACCAATGACCACGAACGCTCCAATCATTTCCCATGACAGGAATAAAATTAAAAGACCAATATTTCGTCCATGGAGAGTCGAGAGGTATTCTTCTGAGAGTGTCCTTGTCCAAACTGTCACTTGATCAAGATTCGACATGTGAAGTGTCATGTTAGTGTGCCATTCCTGAAAAGTCCATTGAGAAAGGTTAACTTGGTGGTTTTTCAAATGTTCTTCCATGTCCATGCATGAGGCAAACACTGGATGATGTAAAACATCCCTCTCGAAAACATTCCAAATTCTCTCATTGGTTAAAAGGTTGTTTTCAAGGAGGGATCGTTGTGCTTGAAAATGATGAATCCATTGCCGGAGTGAAAGTAAATCGTCTTCAGTCTTGTTTTGAGAGGAAAGAATTTGATTTCCAATCGTTTGTTCTTGTCCTAATAGAAGAAGAAGAAGAATGAAGAAACATCTTGAAACTCACAAAAACGTTCACAATGTCAAACGATGACTTACCTAAAAGTTCATTCATATACATCAAGGTGTGAAAGGACAAGTGAAGTGTTAAATAGGATGGATCTTGAATGAAATAACTCAAAGCATACATCGTGAACATAATTTCTCGATTCCATTTCGAGAAGAAGTCAATAATTTCATTACTCGATCGTTGTAGAGAGGACAGCATCTTCTCTCGTTGTTGTTTCAATTCTTGAAGAAACTCGTTGTCCAAACGGTCTATGAGGATCCTAAAAGGATGTGATGGTTCTGTGGTGGTAGTGGATGTTTTAGCTGTTGTTGTTTCTTGCAGAGACTTGTGCACATTTGTTTTCTGTTCCAGTAAGAGTTTTAACACTTGATCCGTTTCAGATTGAGCCACTTGTAAACCATGATGTGGATCTAATGTCGTTAAATTGAAAGAGTCCATGGTGGTGGTGGTAGCGTTGTTGTTGTTTTGTGTCGTGAAATTCAAAGAAGAAGAAGAAGCGGAGGCCAGAATGAACGAGGAATGAGCTCTCTCTTGTTGAGTACATTGAATCAAATCATTAAGAAGAGCATTCCAACGAGAAAGTTGGATCATGAAACTTGAGGATTGAACATGCGAGGAGGTATAGTACAAAATCACACCCGAGAAGAGTAGGAGAAAGAACATGGAAATCAAAACGATGAGGAATAACTTGATCGAGAGGGGCAATTGCTCAAACCTTTTTAATAAGAAAGATGCTGTTTTTGTTGTTGTGGTTGTGGTTGAGGAAGAAGAAGAAGAGGCTTTTCCTTTTTCGTGAGTGGTTTGTAATTTCTTGTTCGTTTCACCTGCTTTGTTAGACTTGGAAGGAGGAGAAGGATTTGTGTTTTGTGTTAGTGGGTTAGATTGGTTCGATTGGTGTTGTTGTTGCTGATGATGGGGGTCTGAATCCAAAGATCTTTTAGGATGAATTTGCGTCATTTTTTTCTTGGTGGATTTCCCGACTTTTGTTTTTTAATTCCTTAATAGGAATTGAAACGAGGTCTGAATATCCCGACCGAGAAGTTCGTTTTATGGAGACCACAAACCAAATGTGGATTTTTTCGCGAAATGTCATGTCCCTTATTTGCCCTTAAGGGTCACACGGTGCACGGACTTTACATTTCTTGTTTTGCTTTTTGGCTTGCCACCAAGCGAGTTTTTTGAATATTCGTTTTTCACTCGCGAGGCCTTGGTCTCTTCCTGCGCTGGGTTTCCTTATCAAGCACTGTGCACCGGGTTGGGTTTGGGTTTGGGTTTGGGTTTGTCAGATCGTGATTTTCAATTTATGTGTGACAGTCTCTCCATTGGTGGATGGCATATTTGTGTCTGTATTGATCATTCCATTAGAACCAACTTTGATATGATCAAAACCCACAAGTGGGTATGATGATATCTACACTATTTACGTGGTGTCTTCCTCTTCTGCAGGTTATGATGCGCAATTTATCTTCACAATAACAAGGTGCTGTCCAATTTCCAATTTTAATTTAAAATTTCAAAAAAAAAATGTCTTCCCAATCACCTTACCACGCTTGGCACAATTTTCGTGCGTACTCATTCGACTCGGACGAACAATGGAAACTCTATCTCCAAAATTTAACCTTTCCCGAGAATTTAAATGATCAAAAAAAGAAGGAAATGATCCTGAAATACAAAAAAAAGTATTATTCTCAACACGTTGAAAAATTGGTAGAATTTCAACTTCCGTACACTCAATTGGAAATTGCTCCGATGTCTCCCAATCACGATTCTACCATTATCTTTTTACATGGATTAGGAGATCAAGGCTCGGGATGGCTCGACGTTTTTCAAAAATTGAAAAAAACAGTTCCCGAACTTGCTTCCTGTAAAGTGCTTTTACCCAATGCAAGTGCCATGAGTGTTACTTTGAATATGGGTTATGTCATGCCTGCGTGGTACGATTTAATGTCCTTGTCGTTGGATGGACCAGAAGATATGACGGGAATGGAAAAGTGTTTTGCGAATATTGATTTGTTGATTGAGAGAGAAATGGTGGAATTTGGAATTGATTCGTCGAGAATTATTATTGGTGGATTTTCACAGGGAGGTTCTGTTGCATTGTATCATGGTCTCACGAATAAGAAAAAACTTGGTGGAATTATTGCCTTGTCGACGTGGATGCCCATGAGAAAGAAAATTGTGACACTTGTCGGAACGGATTTTCCAAACAAATCGACACCCATTTTCCAAGCACATGGCACTGCAGATAATGTGGTGAAATATGAGTGGGGAGCGAGTAGCAAAAAGTTTGTGGCCGAGTCCTTACTGGATGGCAATGAGAGTCACTACACGTTCAAAACCTATCAAGGAATGGGTCACAGCTCGAGCTTGCAAGAAATTAGAGATCTTGCAGAATGGTTGGCATCTGTTTTGAAATCCAAGTAAATCAGTGCAGTGATTCTTGGAATTTTCATGTCAATAAATATTTTCAATTATTGTCTAAAGTACATATTACTTTTACGTTTGCGACAGCAAAAACTTTCAACTTGATCGAATATAATTTATCAATTTCAACATCTCATTTCCACAAACACACAACATCAGGAGAATAGGTGGCAATAATTGGTTCAGAGGAATGCTTTAAAATACCACTCACAGGTTTCTTGTGTGGAACAGAGTCCACTCGTATCGCAGTCACTTCTTCAATGGTTTCAGAGGGTTGTGCTGGTATTTGAAAGATGCAACACTTGTTGGTCACACTCACAGCATACAAATAGTTACCATGCATCATGATGCTCACAAATGAATCCTCTTCCTTTGGTGCCACAAATCTAAAGGTTTCCTTTCCAGACTTTAAATCCATCACAATCAAGTAATGAGATTGATAGCATACAATCAAATGATTAGAAGAATTTGGATACAATGTAATGCTATGAATGGGAAGGTCTACATTGGTGTGGCTCGATTCCTCGTCCAAACTTCGTTTCAAGGATTGAATGGTGTAAACTCTATCACAAACTTGAGATTTTAAATTCCACAGCCGAATGGATCCATCACTACTGCAAGACAGCATCTTTTCACTGCTAATTTGAAGAATTGAGTTAATAAATGAAGTATGCCCGCCAAGATCTTTCAATTCCACACCTCCAGAAGTAAGTCCATGTACCTTAATGGAGCCATTCGGATAACCAGAGATGATTGTATTATCAAAATCTGAGAAATAAATGCAAGTGGCAGCCGTAGCAGTTGGAATTTTCAATAAACACTTTCCTGTCAACATGTTCCACAATCGAATGCTCTTGTCCAACGATGCAGATGCCAGTAAAATTCCAGAGGGTTGTAACTTGGGGTTGAGACATGTGATTGAGTCTTCATGAACAATGAGGTCATTACTGGCTTGAAATGCAAGCTCCTTATTCAACTTTCCTGTCGAATAGTCATAAACTTCAACAAATCCATCAGTAGTTCCAACAATGAAATAGTCTGTGATAAAATGGCAACAGTTGACTTTGGTCGTCTTGCCAAATTTGATTATTTTGTAGGGTTTTTCAAGCAAAATTAATTCATTTCCAGCAGCTTCTTCTGTAACTTGTAAGTCTTCTTCTTTTTTAACGGCCTTTGTTGACTTTTTGATTTTCTTGATGGTATGATCCAACAATGCAAATGTATTTGGATCAAAGTCATCTCCTTGTCGTACCCGTTGAAATTCTATTGCATTTCCAATAATGTTTAACAAAGAACTGGCTGGTACATCCGCAATTTCTTGTTGAAACAAGGAAGATATTTCCATTCGGATATCTTCTTTCTTTTTTCCATCATATGCAATCAATGGATCAAAATGTTTTGCTGTAGAAAGGACATGCTCCAATTTCTTATATCTAGATGGTTCTTCCACCCTCAGTTCATGAGAAATAATTTTCACATTTGCAAATAAATATCTTGCCACTTCTTCTTCATTCAATTCGACCAACTCCAAAATAATTTGTTCGTATAATTTAAATAATAACGATTTGGAAAAGGTTAAATATGGTTGCTGTAAAATTTCTAATACTTGGGACCACATGCCCTTCTCAATAAATGAAATCAATTTTCTTCGGGCATGAGGCAACATGGTATTACATGAAATGCCTGTTTCATGGCTTAATGCTTTAAAAGTTTCTACCAAATTATTTTCCATACAAAATTGCATCATTAATTTAACAACATCCCGGCTATCAACCTGTATGGTTTGTTCTTCTTCGAATTGTTGATTCCGATCAGTTTGAGAGGTCGGTTTCGGCACAAAGATCATCTTATTGCTACCACTGCTTGATGTCTTCATTTTTTTCTCAATATTCTGGTTCAATCACTCACTAGAGATTACCAGTCCCTCTGGGAATTGGCTTGATCAAGCGAAGGTGCAAGGAAAATGATGTTTTGTAAACTGCTGTGCTATTGCTGGATTTTTTTCTCCTAGAATGCTTTTGATTGGTCGGAGAGCTAAACTTCCTTTTAATATTTTATTCTAAAATATTCTCAGTTTTGAAACGACTGTAAGGTGATATAGCTCAGTCGGTAGAGCGTTGGTCTAATAAGCCATTGGTCGTCGGTTCAATCCCGACTATCACCAAAGGTTTTTTATTGGTATTTCTTCGAGAAAAATAAAGATCACTTACTGGAGTTACTTTTGCTCTCGCTGTGGTTTTGAAAGAAGTTTTTGCCTTAATTCAATTAAGATCGAAAATATATGAACCAGACAAACATGAAATAAGATTCCTTTAAAACGACTGATAATTGTAAATGTAAAACCTTGAGCCAGTACCAATTACCTCACTAGACACCTTTTAAAATTCAACCTACAAAAATTCTTCAATCCAACATTACAATCATCCTCCTGAAGAATGTTGTTGAGACAAGTTTGACCTAGCAATCAAAAAATTGCGTCAAGAAAACAAAGAATTATATCAAGAAAACAAGGAATTAAAACAAGAAACATAGAATTACATTTAGAAAACAAGGAATTACATCAAGAATTCATAAAGACGTTTCAAAAGAAGCTTCAAGAAAACAACAAATTACGTAAAGGGAGGAGCCACTAATTATTACAGAACAAGGGGAGGGTGTCTTGAGATTTTTGGACAGGATGCAACCTCAAAGAGACAATTTGCTGGCTCAGAGAAACTCTTATTTGATTCTCAAGAAAGCGCGTTTGAATAAGGCTTTGTTGAACTCATTATGCAAAAAGTGTATTGCCAATATTTACTTGTTGTTGTTTTACATGATAATATCGACAAAATCTTCCTGCTCTCTGTCATGATGATTCATTGCTCCCAACGCAACAAACTCTCGATCCACAGGTCTCTTCACCACATAGGATCCAAAATTAAAATCTTCTCCATCGGTGACATTGAATAGCCATAATGAGGAGGTCATGGAGGATGAACTGAATCGATCATGATCATTGTTTTCATTAAACATCATCAACTCATTCTCCACGACTGCTCCTGTCATTGATGCTTTTGATGATGAATTCATCACATAGAATGGACATAAAATTTCAAATTCGTCCTTTCCATGTGAATGATGATGATGTGAAGGAAGAAATAATATTGAACTATTACTACTACTCGTTGTACTACCTCTACTACTACTACTACTACTAGGATGACTCATCATTGAGTTATTTCTTTTCCTTCTCAAAGGTAAACACGATTCATCACGTCGTTTCTCACTTGAGGCCATTCGTAACCAAAAGGCACGATCGAATGCTCGTATCAATCCCACATCACTTTGACCTTCTTCACTTTGAAAATAAGAAGGAAGTTTTTCATGAATGGTCCAATAGAATTGATCTAATTCTTGATGAGTTTTAAAAGTCATGGTTGTGATGGATTGGTGATTGTTGTTGTTGTTATGGTGATTCAGAAGAGAATTGGAAGAATTGAATAATTTTCTTAAGGGTTCAGAAAGTGAGAGCTCCATTTTACAACATCCTTCATTCTTGAGTCGTTCTAAATAGTGTTTTAAAGAAGAATTGCCACGATTATTACCATAATTGGTCATGTGTGAAATTCCAAATGTTTTAAAGACATCGAGAACAAAATGTTGGCAATTACACTTTTCAGTGGAATAGTGCATTTCACCGTTCCAGTGAGCGATGAGTTGTGCGAGGTTGGTCATTGCTTGTTGAATTTCTGTTGCGCCTTGGAATGTGTGAATGTGATGAGAGAGGACGGCCTTGCTGGAACTGATGGAACGAATGGTCACGAGAGAGCTGTCACCCCACTGAACGATGATGAATTCGATTGTTAAATAATAATAATTTTAAATAAAAATATTAAATAATAATAATTAATAATGTTAAATAATAATATTAAATATATATATGGTAAGATTAATGAATATGTAAATACCAATATGGAAAATTAAAAATCAAAAACAATCAACATTGAAAATGATGATTCATGTCTTATTCACATACAGTTTTAAACATAATGTCTCACTTACCTCCAAGTAAAAAGGTCCAAAAACGAGAGCAGTGTGGAAAAAACCATATTGTTGATTCACCTTTCCAAATTTGTGAGCTAATGTTCGTTGCAAACGGTGAATGACATTTTCACTCAGCTCAGTAATCACGAGATGAAACTTGACAAATGGTGTGTCACTTTTCTGTTTTTTCAATGATTTCTTTAATGGTTGTTGAAGAGTCGAACATGACGTGTCATAGATGAACGAGTCAGATGCAGACATTGGATTTAACTTTAAATACAAAAGTCGCTCTCTAATCATTGATTCATTCACATAATTAATAAATTCAACAACGAATTATTAATAGCATTGTTAATATTATTTATATTTTGATTGTTAATAATAAATTGATAGATATTGATTATTAATAATAAATAAATTGATAGATATTATAATATTCAAAATATATATATAAATCGTGATGTTAACAATCATCTCTCTTACTTACTCAATCACTAAATTTTGAGCGAGAATCATGTAAGAATTCTCACTAAGCTCACTTTCTAGCTTTTTCAACTTATCCATACAACATTTCACTCTCTTACTTTCCAATGGTGTTAAATATTGTTTTTCAATCAGAGGTAAAAATTCATAATTATTTTCCAAATAAGAATCTCCATGAGCAGGATCGAAAGAAGTCGAATTCAAATCTCTCTTGTCAAAAAATTCATCTAATTGAATGGGTTCATGATTGGACGGATTTGAATGATTGGTCGAGTGAAATTTGAAATTTTGAAAATCTTCTTGTTGATTCTTCTTTTCTTGAAGAATGTTTTGTAAAGTGTTTAATTGTCGTAATTGATGGAAAAGAGAACAAACTTTTTCTGTAGATGCATCGGTTGCTTCAACTGTTGTGGAATTTGATTGGAATGGTCACATGTTGATCAATGATGAATACATGCATTCATGATTGTGTGAAATTTTAAAATAATTATTTTAAAATAATTATTCATGTTGCATGAAAGAAGCAATGATGATGATCATTGACCTTTGATTGTATCAATCACTTACCAATCAAACGTTCACTATCTCCTTTTTTACAAAATATCCAAATAGTTTTTCCATCCCATTCTGGATGTCTGTCAAAAAGTTCAACAAATTCGAACATTTTCTTTGAAGAGAGCCAAAATTTCACTTCTTCATGATACCAAGCCTCAATGGGAATATCATATTCAAATTGTCTTTCTGAATTTGAAATTTCAGAAATGGAATACAAGAGATGTCTGTGAAATGCCAAAACAGACAACAATGAAAAATTTTGTGGAATTCCCAAAAAGTCTCTAAAAATGGAATTTACAAAAATTTCTCCACTTGCCAACAATTCTCTGAGAATGACTTGAAATTGATTTTGTCGTTCCAGAATGACCTTTTCATCAAAACGATCTGAAGTGTGAAATGTATGCAATGTTTGAAAAAAGATTCATTTAGTATTTCGCATCCATCAGAAATTCATATTCAATCACCACAACAGCAGCATGATCATTAGATTAGAATCAGGAACATTTTGAATGAATGGGGAGAAACCCAACAACATTGCCATCCCATATTAGGAATGTTAATAATTATATTAATATTATTTTATACCAATAAATATTTAGCTTCATCAACTTACTGAATGGTTTCTTTTCAGGCATTTCCGAGAGAGAATTCATCGAAGGAAGTTTTTTAAAGCAAGTATAAAGACTAAGAAATTCCTATCATAGATATAAAAGAGTTGTGATAAATTCATCATCATCATCTTGTTAAAATCATCACTTACTCGATAGCGACGAGAGGCATGGAATTCAATTTTTGTTGTTTTTACACGAGTTTCGATTTGGTAGAGTGTTTTTGCTTGCATTCCGACACCGTCGATGGTATGTGAGGTCACATGAATTTCAATGAATTTGTGTGGATGAATACCAATGTCCGTAAAGGAAAGGTCTTCATGTTCCTCTTCCATCTCTACAAATTGTATCTTGTTTTCATCTTGGGAGTGTGAAATGGTTTGGAACATGATGATGATGTCCAACTCTTGTGAGGAGAATGCAAAATAATTTTTTTATTGTGGCATCAACGAGTTGACAAACGACAGATTTTTACTGTTGCTGTACATCACTGAGAAAAATCCTACTGAGAGGGCAACATGTTATTGCTACTTTGCGAAAGGCTCGGGAATTCAGCATTGAAAAACGAATCACCTACCACATCCTCGCTTTGAAGTCCCTGCTGCGAGAGTGGAGGTGTCAGGAGGAAATTTGTGAAGAATTCTTGTGACGAGGAGGGTGGAGGTTGTGCTTGGTGAAGAGTTTGATCATTCTCTGAAGTGCAAGAGAGTGAGCTAATATTAAGATCAGAAGAGGAGAGTGGAGGCTGAGGACAAGAGGATCGTCCGAGTGGAAGAATTGGGGATTGTGGAGTTACAGTGGTACTACTACTACTACTACTAGTCGTAGGTGGTGGGCCCACCACACCACGATTCACCACATTCGTGAATAGTGGAGGAGATGAAGGAAATGAGAAGAAGGCTTCTCCCGATTCTAGGACGAGCTCTGAAGAGGACAACAGGAGAGAGGGGTCTGTTTTTAGTTTGGTTTGGGGAGGTTCTTCTTCCATGACCATGGATTGAGTCGACTCGGATTCCTCCGTTTCGACAACATCTTCTGAAGATTCCGTCGTTGATTTGGAGCTCTTTTTCCTCTTATTGTTCTTTTTCTGCCTTCCACTCGTTGTTGTTGTTGTTGTGGATGATTTAGCTTTCTTCTTTGGAGGTTTTGAAATACTTTTCAAATAGACTTCAGGCTTTGATAATACTCGGAAAGGAGAGGATATTTTCGTTGCTACTTTCTTCATTTCATCTCGGTTTGAGGCATTGGACCGAAAGACATCAATCTCAAATCGGAAAGTGGCTTTGGAATTGAATTTGTAGCTACAACTGGTGGGCCAGTACAAGGTGATTTTCCAAACTGTTTGTTTATCGTAATCTTCCATAAAGGATTGAAGAATTACGGGTGTGCTATCGTCTGAGAAACATTCCATCCAATGATCATCATTCTGTGGGTGTTGTTGTTGTTCTGATGCATTGGCCGATTCATCTTCATCATCATCATCACTATTGTTTACACCTCCAATAATAAGAGTAAATAATTTAATCATGGCATAATATCCGAATTTACATCCAGCCCATTCAAGCAACTCCATGGATGGAGTGATGACAAATTCATATTGATGAGTTCGGAAGAGACAATCACTCGGACATGTGGTTAATCCTTTAACTTGTCTTGACTTTACATTGACCTGAACATCGGCTCCCTCAGAAGGTGGTGGTTTTGATTGACTCGGAATGATCACTTGGTCCAAACAAAGAGGTTTCCACGAGAGAGGTACTTCAGACTTGGTGCTTGACCCGTTGTTGGATTCCTTTGACGAAGAAGATTTACCTGAAGATCCTCTGGCCATTTTTATTCGTGCAAATGTTTGAACTTGTGTTTCATGAACATTGTGAAAGAGAGAGTAAATGAAAAATTTCCTTCATAATACAATCAGAAATGAGCACCTATAGATTGGCATGTCTAATTCGGTGGTTACATTCAAAATTTAAATTCAATATCTGACAGAAAAGAACCCTTTCTCTCTTTCAGTATCGAATACAAGCCCAGAGTTAAATAACTAATGTTGTTTCCAATTTTGAAATAGATGATTGCTGTCGAGGGATCTGAGCAATAGAATTGTGGCTTCACAAACGGTATCTCTTTCAGAATTCTATTAATGTCGTCAAGCTTAATTAATCCAAATGTTGTTGAAAAGTAGTAGCACTCTGAAGTTCGTTGATCTTGAAAAAGAAATTGGTTTTTGTATCCAAAAAAGTTTTCAATCTTAAATTTAAAAAATAGAGCTGTTGGATAATAGATAAAATTAGGGTTGAATAGTTCTTGACCGATGGAAACATAACGATTCATTCGGTGATAGACGAGAGTATTTCCTCTGAAAAAAATCCAATCCACATTTTTGTCAACTTCAGTAAATGTCTCAAAATTATACTTCCATTTTGGATTCTCAGCGCTAATTCCAGACATCCATAACCTTTTGTCACTGGTCAATAGAACGACATGATCATAGTCAGCACAAATGTCACTCACATGGAGCTTTTCATCTGTGAAATTAATAGGAGTCAATACTTTCAATTGCTCATCCATAATTCCAAAATTCTTTTGCCTATTAAATTCATTTAATTGAACAAACATTTTCCTCAATATGCAACGATGACACTTACTTGTTGTGGCCAAAACCAAATATTCGTCCCAAGTTAGTCAAAATTACGAAGAATTTCCTTCCTGTCTCAAGCTTTTTGATTACTTCTCCTTCACCCAAAGTTAATCCTTTAATTTCATTTTTGATCTCAAATGACTTGATGTGAAATACCTTCTTTTTCGAGCAGCAAATGAAATGATTTTCTGTTGTGGATATATCAATTATTTTCTCTCCGATCGTGATTTTGTGAATATTGTTTTTCTCCACCATAAAACAAGTTCCGTTTTCTGTGGCAATAATTCGTTAACAAATGTGATGTGGTCTTTATCACTTACCAAATAAAACCACAAATAATGAGTTTCCAAATCTTGATTCTTCAATCTTTGATATTGACACTCCCAGAGGAAATGCAGCATAAATATGTGCCATGACAGAAGACCCTATTTTGAATTTAGAGTTATGAAAATAATGAAAAGAAGTGTTCATGGCATCATTTAAATTAAATGGAGGTGAAACTGAAAGCCTTGGTTGGTCATCGGAGCCTGCCTCCAGCGATGGACTCGAAGATGATGACGAACAAGAAGCATCATCATCATCTTGTTTTTCTTTGTGTGGATGTTTGTTCTTATCCACATAATATATAAATACAGAATTTAATAATTCAATCGGAACAATCATTGGAACGAGAACGAGCTCAGTACAATAACAGAGATGAAGTCACGGCACCACCAGTTCAAGACAATTGGTCCGAGTGCAAAGAGCGAAAGAATATTTTTTTGAAAGATGAAATCATCTTTCTTTTAGCTCAACAAAACCCTTAGCCGAATCTCCAAATACATCGGATCAGTTTGGTTGAGCTTGGGCATTTGTGAATTTGTAATATTTATTCGTTAGTGTTTGTGTATGGATAAATTGTTATTAGAGTGTTATGCGATAGAATGTACAGAAAGTAATACATTATTTCAATAAGAAAAGGATGAAAAATTCCTTCGATCGATTGATAATGGATGTTTGATGGACTTGGTGCTTACTGTAGTGTCAACTGCGAGCACAAGAATAAATTCTCTCAAACAATCAACATGAGTGTACAACTCGTCGAGTCCAATAATTTCCATTAATTCCACAATTGTGCAAATTGAAGATTGATATTGAGACTGATTATACTTCAAATTATAAGTACTTTCGGGTTGTTGAGGATGAGTTTTGCCTTTTTGCATGACCTTGGAATATGAAATTTTGAAATCAGTTAAATCGAATCTCCTCTGGTAATACAATATTCTATCTATAACCCTCATTTTCAAAATATTACTTATACCCTTTACGTTAAAGACATAAATTTCGAAATAGTGAGACCATCCTAGCTTTGATTGTCTCTCCATGATTTGTGTTGTTTGAATTTTTGTTATAAAAGTATAAGGGATGATTTGATTTCTCATATTAGTAACATTGGATGCCTCTTTTTCAATATTGATGACAAAAGTTTCATATGGCACTCCGCTTGATATTTTTGCATTTCTAGTTACATATTTCCATTCATCAACAATTCGTTTCAACATTTTTAAATAGAGAAAACTAGCTCTGTTATTCAAAATCAAACCTCTCTCATTAATTAATTTCTTTCGTTTTCTTAATCCATATTTCAGTAGCCTTGTAAAACGCTCACTCCAATACGGGCATGAGTATTCCATATGAGCAATTCATGCATTCCATTGTTGGCAAACCAATCTCATCTCGAATACTTGAAAATCATCTATGAATGAAATGACAACCATCCAAACATCGTGTACCATATCCTTTCCAAAGATGAATTGTTGTTGCTCCGCACGCATCGGAGGTGTTTTTTTCTTCATTCTCTGATTGTTGCTGAATCGCTATTCGAAAAGATGATGATGAGGTAAAAGATCCATGATACATTTTTACAAGATTTCAAAAATTCAAATTCAATAATCTGAGTGTGTGTGCAAGCAAATATAACTATGAATCAACCAAGCACAAACACATCATCGCCATCCTCATCATCACAAACGAACTTTTCCGACAAGGAATATATAACACTCGTCAGCGCAGAGAAATTTGAATTTATCTTGTCTAAAAAAGCCGCTGCCCAATCGAAATATCTTCATCAATTAATAACTGACGACGTTTTTCAGACTTCCAACAGAATTACTTTGCATGATATCTCTACTGATGTTCTAGAATTATTATGCCAATTTTTGTACGTATATTTTCGTCAAGTTCTTTCGGTCTGACCCAATAATCCTCATCACACACCACTTCATTTCGGAACAATATGAAAATTGATCAACTCATTGAATGTAATAACGTCATCATCATATTCATGAAGAGTGGACAAATCCATCAAGGGCAATTTTGTGAGTACATTCAACCCGTTACAAGATTTAGATCCTCAAAACGCAGATCATCGGCAGATCGTGATTGAGTTGCTTCTTGCATGTAATTACTTGGACTGTTGATAGGAATATATCTTCTTGCTTGAATATTCACATCTTGGTTCGCAATCATTCAAGGAAAGGTTGTCGAACACTGCGGAATGATAGGAAATCTTTTGGTGAGATCGGATGATCGCTTTGTGAGGATATCACATACAAAACCTTTGAGCTCTCTTTTCTGTTCTTCTCATATGTATATTTCAGCCTTCCAACAACGAAGAAGAATAATAATAATAACCACAAAGATGGATCAATTTATTCCTCTTCCTCCCTGTTTTTGCTGCACAAGAAGAACAATAAATTGGCTCTTCCGCTGCTCATACATGGTCAATGTTCGTTTCGTGTATAATCCTCCATCATCAAAGCCTTTGAAAAAATGAGCGGGTTCAGTAGCAGCAGCAGCACTGGCTCGCAACCCTTTCTCAGCAACAACAACAACAATAATTTTCAAACTCCTCCCGTTTCATCATCACTACTCATGGAAGGGTCAAGTAACAGTGGAGGATTCTATAGTATGAATACAGTGAATAATGCTGTTTTGCAAAATTTAAATTTTCCAACCACGATCAACTTTCTGCAACGAGAATTTCGTAGATTTGAGAATGAACGAGAGTTATGGGAATTAGAGAGAGGAGAGTTATCAACAACTATAGCACATTTGGAGTCATTCCGTAAAAGCCAAGAGAAGATTCAGTATGATCTTTTGAGAAGAATTAAAATGTTGGAGTTTGCACTGCGAACAGAAAGATCAAAATTCTCCACACTTGTCGATCACATCAGAAAAACAGAATCATCGGACGAGTCCTACAAGAAGAATTTATTATCTTTTTGTGAGTCTCTTGTAACAACAGCAAAACCAGTTGTATCATCAACATCATCTCAACAAAATAATTCATCCTCTGCATCAAATCCCGCCCAGAATGGCAGTAGTACTACACCAACTCCACTTTCTAAATCAAAACCAAAGAGTTTGGAAATTATGCGAAAGTAAGTACCTCTGAACAGTATTCTAAAAGGTAACAATCATGGATTTAGTTATTTGAAGGAGATTGAATCTTCTGATTTGTGGTCTCTCATTGCAGACATTCCAGAAAATACACCATCAAACATGATGAATGCACAATATGTTTTACCGACCACAGATCCAAAATCAATCGGATCAGTAACTCAAGAATTGACAACCATCTCGGACAATAATAGTGACTTCTCTACAGCATCATCTGTTTCTACGACCAACCACACCGGTTATTCCGACAATGAAAGCGGCATTTCATCAATAACAACTAACACATTGCCAACTCAATCCAATGAGATTCACAAATCTAAAAACCATGAAAAGAGTAGAAATGAAGAAAACACTACAGAAGCAGAAGATATGAGAAAATTTATTACACAATTAAGACAAAGAGGTTATTCCGATAAAACAATTGAAAAGACAATTGGAGAAAAAATTCCAGAAGACATGTTAGAGGAAGTTAAGCCTTGGAAAGACGAAGATTCTCAATTATCATCCGATGGGCTGTCACTACTTGGTAAAAAGAAGCCCTCATGGAAATTTGAGGGTGACACTGCGAAAAATGATACTACATCCGAACTGATGACAAAATCTGATTTGGATTCAAGCACAACGACGACCTTTAATTCAACTTCAAGCTCGAACAGCTCCAACAATAATTCTCAATCTCTGCCCTCAACATGGATACCAAAATATACTTTGAAACATCACTTGGATAGTGTCAGATCCATTGCCTTCCATCCAACAGAAAATTATTTAATTAGTGGTTCGGAAGATTGTACAGTAAAAGTTTGGAACGTTACCAAACTTAACAAGTCAAAGTATGTATTTCAGATTATATTGATGCAATATTAACAAGTTGTTGTGATTTACAGAGCCAACGAGCCGATACAAACTTTACGAGGACATACTGGAACTGTGTACACTGTTTTGTGCGGATCTACTCGTGTTTTTAGTGCTGGACAAGATGATACCATTATTTTTTGGAATATCCCTCCAATAGATCACGATCCATATACAAACTATGGATATGCCACACCATTCTTAAAATCTTCATTAACGGGTCATTCAGATGCCATTTGGTCATTATCTTTGCATGAACAGAGCCATTTACTGTTGTCAGCTAGTGCTGACGAAACTGTAATGGTTTGGGATTATGAATCTGCATCATCACCTCTCAAGAAAACTTTTTCTCTCTCCAAGATTGGAACACCCACATGCGTTTCATTCTTACCAAATGATAACTCTAAATTTGTTGTATCGTTTAGTAATTCAAAGTTAGGTCTTTTTGATACAGAGATGGGTAAACTCATTTGGATTTCTGACTCGTTAGGAGATGAGGGCAAATCTAGCCACCTAATTTATCAATTTGCATGCCATGAAAATGTACCAATGATCATTACAGCTCATGAAGACAAGAAGATTAGATACTATGACTCTTCTAGTGGAAAGGTTATTAATGAAATGGTTGGACATAAGGAGGCAGTCACATCTGTCTCTTTTGATCCCAATGGTCTCTATTTTGCTTCTGTTGGACATGACTCGTCGCTGAGAATTTGGGATATTGCTTCCAAACATTGCATCCAGGAATTACCAGCACATAGAAAGAAATACGATGAAGCCATTCATGATGTTTCTTACCACCCAACCAAATCACTGCTAGCAACTTGTGGAGCTGACAGTGTAATAAAGATTTACACTACAAAATAATTGTAGTGCTACAGTTGGACTTGATTTGTACAATTATAAGATTTTACTTTAAAAGTGGAGCATTCTACAACACCTGCCCTCCACAGTGGGTGTATTTATCAAGCAGTTGCCTTGTACGTTTCAGTTTGGTCGAGAGTAAGGAAATCTTGTAGAGTAAAGCCTGCTCTTTCAGATGTTTCTCTTTGTTTAAAGCAATCAGGGTTTTCTTGGTTCGCTCTAAATCGCCTTTCAAAACAGCAGCGTTGTGTTTGTAATGTCTACATCCAAGTTCAAATTTAACGAGTTCCTCCAGCATTTGTCTGTACCTCATCTTGAGATATAAATATTTTCTTTCGTAATAATATACTTGTCTGGTGGCAGTTTTAGGCAATGGAATATTCAAAAAGTAGTCACGTTCATCATCCTCATACTCCTTGATTCTTTCATTCAATCTATTTTCAAACTTTACAACATTAGGAGGTGTTAGCGAGTGTTCCTCAGTTTCCACACCAACTTCTTTCATATCAGAAACTGGAGTACCAACACATGAATCTTGTAACAGAACTTTTGTTGGCGTGATGAAAAACGTAGAGCTTGATGAGGTGTTCAAAGAGTCATTGTTATCAAATGATGTCGACATGTTAATGTTCTCAATAGATCCTTTTCTTTGCTCAATAGTCCGAGTGGGTTCAGTGGTATTGAACTCTGATTGTATGACATGATCTTGCAATTTGATTTGGAACGTGTTTGTGAGCTCATCCTTAAGATGAGGCAGTACAAGGTCTTCTTGGTGATGAGAAATGACTTGTGTCTTCACTTTGGCGTGATCCTCTTCAAGAGTAGTAATTGGAGTGTCTTGATCACATAATAGAGTATTTGGTTTTTCAGATTCACTCTCTTGTGTATCATCAACATGGCCCACAGTGATGTGGTCATGAACAATTTCCAGAGAGCGACGATTTTCAGAAACCATTGCTGCAGTGGCGTCATTTCCTAAGTGCATATCATCTTTCATTTCATCATGTGACAATTTCTTGCCATCTCTATCCTCTTCTTTCTTTTGGAGGGCATCCTCAGAAAGTGAAAAAGAAATGCTCTCTTGGGCAATACGAGAAGACATATTTTCCAAATGTTGAATTGCCTCCAAGAAATCATCGTCATATGGAGCGTCTCTACGTGAGGGCTGTATGGGCGAAAATACATATTCACTATTTCCTTCAGATTCGTCATCCCCTACATCCTCCTCGTTAGTAGATTGATATCCAATGCTCAAAGTATTAGCAATCGAATCGTCAACTATCACAGATGAGTTCTCGTCATCAGCACTTTCTGGCACATTTTCAATATTAAGGCAAGCTTCGTAATGGGACGTATGAATAAGTTGTGTTGACGATGAACCATCGATGAGGTCGGTGTTTTCAGATCTAGTCAAGGTTTCATTCTCAACCTCATTCGTTTGTTGACCAATGTGGTTAAGCGATGTCTCCTCGATATTTACTTGAGTATTCATCTTTTCCGTGCTAATTTGTTGATCCTCTATTTGATCACGTGTTTCAGAATGCTTAGGGGCAGAATCATTTTCAAAGATGTCTTTTGAGGCATTTACAATTTCAAAATTATGTGATTCTTCCTCAAGTTGTGACTCAGAAAGAGCAATGTCTCTCGACTCTTGTGCCTCTGATTGTGGGATTGTATTCTCTTGGCCATGTTCCTCGTCAATATTAGGAACGTCTTGATTTATGGTAGCACTAGATTCCAAGTTATTTTCACTTGTGTATATGGGGTTTTCTAGAGTGTCTACAGTTGTCGTATCTGACACTTCCCTAGTTTCGATATCAGTGATATCTTCATTAATTGTTGACAACAGTTCTGATTGAGAACCATTGGTTTCAATGCTTTTGTCCTCCTGAGAAACAGCCTGGATAACATTTTCTTCGGTTAAGTGTGGCTCTTGTGTAGGGTCAACCGATTTAAATTCATCACTTTCAACGTCAACACTCTCAGTAAATGTCGTATTAGCCTCTTTCATTGAAGAACTCTCAGTAAATACAGTAGTGTTTTCAATAATTTCAGTGGCAGTGGTCTCACATGGGATACTGTTGTCAGTCAGTGGTTGATCACGGTTTGTGATGTTGGTATCTTCTAAGTCAATTATTAATTGGTTATCAATACAGGGGTTTTGGTTTGGTTCATGTTGTTCCTCGTAAGACGTTGATGTGTTATCAGCTTTTGTTCCTTTGATGTTATTGGTCTCTAACATAACATTAGCAGTTGCATCATGTTGCCCATTCTCAACGATTGAGTCATTTTCTGCCATTGATTCCTCTATATGCATTGAATCATTCTTAGTATCATCACTGAATGTATCTTGAACAGCTGTTTGATTTATGCCATGAGTATCATCAACATTGTTTTCTTTGATATCTGCATCCTCATTTAGATCTATGATGTGAGAATCCATGACATTGTTCTCTGTTATGTATGAATCCTCATTGGTGACGGTATCTTCATGTAAATCAAGAATATCCCCAGGAGTATCTGACTTGGTTATGATTGGTTCAATTTCTTGAAGCTCTGTCGTGTCTGTATGAGTGTTCGTGACTTCCAAACTATCAGCTGTCTCAGGTTGTGCAGATTCCTCACCGTTACTGGTATCAGTATTTTTCTCCTCACGTGTCAATTCATGTTGAGCATCACCAGTAATCGTATCATCAACCATTTCTTGTGATGGGGAAAGGGCCCTATCAATGTTATCATTTTTCTCAGTAGGAAGAGTTTCTGAAATTAGTGGTGACATTTCAAGATCTTGGCCTTGAGATTCAATGACCTCTTCTTTAAAGCTCGAATAATCATTCATATCTTGGTCGTGAGGTTCAATAGAATTGTTCTCAGTAATAATTGATTCATTAATGGCACTGTTATTATGTGTAAGAATATTCTCAGGAGCATCTGATTTGATAATGATCGGTTCAACTTCTTGAAGCTCTTTTGTATCTATGAGGGCGGAGTCAAGTTTATCATCTGTCTCAGGATGAACGTGTTCATGTGTCGACAACGATTCTTGTTGAGTAACTGCTTGTAATGGGCCTCCCATATGAGGTGTTGTATTGTTCTTTTCATGCCCTTTCTTTAAACTTTTCATTTTCTTCAATAACTTTTTCAATTCTTTCACCTCAGATACAAGTTGTTTTTTTTCTTCAAGTATTTCCTTAATCTTTTCCTTGTGTTTAGCAACGTGGTTATTGTAGATCTGTTCTTCTTGTTGCTTTAGAGAACTTAGTTCGAAGAACTGCTGCTTTAACTTATGTATGTCTGTTGACAGTTTTTCTCTCCAGGCATTATATGTCTCTTCTAACTCTTCATCAGTTTGAGAATATGTTGTCTTCTGGTCAACTTTTCTCGACAACCTCTCTGTTTTTGCGCTTTCCATCAAATTTATCATTGTTTGAACTTCTTGTTTAAGCTTCAAATTACCTAGCTCTTTCTCATCCATGGCGTTTTCGAACTCTCGTAAAGCACGTTCTTGAGCTTCACATTGTTCTTTCAAAGTTTGATTTTCTTGTATGATGGCCTCATTAGTTTTTGTTAACCTGAATATCTCATCTTTTTGTTCAATTATTTCACTGTCCTTTTCTAGGAGGATTTGTCTTAGCTCATTTCGAGCATTTTGTTCTAAAATGAGCTGGTTTTGTAAACCCTTATCCTCTATTATTTTGCATAGCCTATCAATTTCTCTTTCTAACTGCAGCTTTTCTTTTTCTTGTGTCGATAAGATTTGAGAGATTTCCTGGTTTTCTTTAACCATATCATTATACTTATCGGAAAATAGTTGTAATTGAATCTTGTTATCTGTAATATTCTCAATTAACTTGGTGGCCTGTTCATTCAGAAGAGCGTTCTCCTTATCTTTTTCAATGAAGGCTCTTTCGATATCTATTTTGTGTTTCTCTTGTTCCATGTATAAATTGTGAACTTGTTCATACTCTTGAGTTAAACTAGCGATTTTCTCCTCTGCAGTTTCCTTCAGATGCTTGAGACGGATTGCTTCTCCTTCAGATTGGGCAGCTCTTTCTTCATGAACAGCGATCTCCTCCTCAAGGAGTCTTAACGCTGCTAATTCTTTTTGAGTTTGGCTCAAAAATGCGTAATCAACGATACCACCTTCAGTGGCATTTTGTTGATAACGCTCCTTTTTTTGAAGAAATTCATTAAACTCTTTCATTTGCTCTAATTGGTTTTTCATTTCTTCATAGGAGATCATGAAAATTTCATGTTCTTTCTCCAATACCTTTAAGCTCAATAATGCTTCGTTATTTGGCTCCGAATTTTGGAGATTTTTCTTTAACTTGTACAATTGTAACTTCTTAGAGGGTTCATTGGACTCTTTTGAGAGATTACTCAATTGACAAACCTCCTCAAGTTCTGATATTTTCTGTTGTGTTGCTACTAATTTAGTCTCGAGCTCCTTTATCTTTGAAATGTAAGCCATATTTTCTGAAGATTTTTTCAACAGATCATTCAAGTTCTTAACTCTCTTCTCCTCACTTTCCTTTAGTTTGTTGGATATTTCCAACAGTTTTTTTCCAGTTCCTCTGGCTAGTGATTTGTAATGCTCTTTTTTTTCGTTCAGAGGCCTTCAACTGAGATTTCAGAAGAACAATCTTTCCTTCGAGTTCTCCTGTGTTGGTATTTTGAATTTGTGGACTCGTTAATTGTTGTTGTTCTTGGAGTTTTTTTTTCAAGTCCAATACTTCCTGCTCCAAATTAATCCTCTTCAAATCGGATTCCCAAAACAATGCTCTATATTTCTCGCTTGTTGTTCCAGAGTCTTGCTTCATTTTGTTGTGAACATCCTGTAACTGGGTAAATTGTTGAGTTACATTTTCCAAACGCTTGATGGTTTTACCATTCTCTTTAATTTTCGATTCAACTTCGTTTTTCAGTTGCTGGATTTGTTGCTCTTTTTCTCTGACTTCATCCGAGAGAGCCTTTATCTCCGATTGCAAAGAAGCTATTAGAATTTTGTTGTTTTGGTTGTTCTCTTTGATTAATTCCTCCTTCCGAACAGACGAAAGAATTTCATCATCTAATTGTTGTTTCAGTTCATTATTTTCGGTTTGCAACTCGGCAATTTTTCTTTCCGAGCGTATCCGCTGATCATCCCTTTTCATGAGCAGAGAACCAGCCGTTTCTTCTCTCTGGCACATGACCCTCAAAAGATCATCAAATTCCTTATTAAATTCATGGACCACCTTGGAGAAGGAATCTTTGGTGAACCACTCTAACCTATCAAACTCGTTATTCACTACATCCAAGGAGGCTTCATCACCGTCCTCTTTCGAGTCTTTCATCTTCCCCTAATTGAAAAAAAAAGAAGGAAGATCTCGCTGTGGCCGTTGAGGGAGTTGAACGTTTTTTTTAATAAGGCTACTGTTTGTTGTGGTCGGAGGGTGGTTCCTATTATGACCCTTGAACATTTCATGTACCGTTCTTTTCAAATTTGAATCAATATCCATGCAAAGGAGGGTACATACATGTGTGGTTGAAAATGGTCTATTACTCGGAAGGTTGGTTGGTGTGTTTCATTGAAGATACATCTCTCTTAATGATGTTGGAAAAGAAATCAAAGAAAAATGGAGAAGCGAACATTTACTCCTTCGGCTGCTGCTGCTGCTTCTTCAACTCTCGATGAACGGCAAGCCGGAAAACTTCTCTTTGATAAATTGAATAGTTTCTTTGAAATGGATGAGAACATTATTGAATTGGGGTTGATGCTCAGCAAACAAGAACCTCCAAAGTCCATATCGGAATTAGAGAAAATATTACAGAGCAATGATGATCATCAAGAACCTTCGAGGCATGTGGATACCATTTGTCCTTTTCTCTATAAAGACAGCAGAATTGGTTTATCCTTTTGGTGCCTTCCACTCGTATACAAGTATGCCTATTCCCGGCTGTTAGAGGTGCGGCGAACGGAAGAAGGCCTTGAAAAGATTTCCGAATCCGAGTTGTTGGCCATTACACGTGGAATTTTACTGATCAATGCCGATTGTGTTACAGCATGGAATGTAAGAAAGGAATATTTATCAAAGAATCGTTCAAACGTGGAAAAGATCTCTAAAGAATTGCAGTTTTTAAATCTTGTTGCAACAAAACATCCAAAAAGTTGTGAATCATGGGATCATCGCAATTGGATTATTAGAAATTTAATATTTAATAATAATGAAAATTCGAGATATTTCTCTGGAAGAGAACAATTTGTGAGTAGGTTTCTTGAGCAACCACATGAAATTGTTTATGAAGCGATTTTATAGAATTTTTAAATACGGAAATTGAAAACTGCACCAAAACCGTAACGATTTATCCCAGAAATTACTATTCGTGGTCCTATCGACAACAATTAATGAACCTTATCATGTCAAGCAATTTTTTAGAGAATCACCTAGAATTAGTAGACACAAGACGAGTAGTATTGAAAGAAAAACTTGACGATTTATTGAACTGGTTGAAGAGAAACATTAGCGATCACTCATGTGTGAACCATATTATCATACTTTTGCGCCATTACAAACAAGCTCTTTTACATTACAATGATGACAAAGAGATTTCATATTTTCTAATTTATTTACTCAAATTATTCTATTATAGCCAGTATTTGATTGTATTTTTTCCAGGTCATGAATCCCTTTGGATCTTTAGAAGGTTTTTATGGATCTTCTTATTAGAAAGCAATGTTCTTTTCGAGAAATACTTTGATGACATGTCTCTCAAGGACACCATTAATCATTTAATGGAAATTGCAACCGATCAATTTAGTCATTCCTCCATTGAGAGTAAGTTCAAATGTTGACATTTTAGTTGTTTAACCTTAGAAATAATAATTTTTATTCATGGGACACAGTCTACCCATACGAGCCCATTCAAATAGCAAGCGATCTACTTTTAATTCAACGATGTATTAATGACAAGGAAGTGATTGTTGACTCTTTCAAACAAATTCATCATGGACTTGTCAATACATTTCACATGCTAAAAGTTGTAAAACAATTTTCCTTGGAGCATCAACATGCGGGCTTAATAGTCAGAATTTTCATTTTGGGTGACTTGAGGTTAGCAAACAACAACAAAACTTCTTCCTCTCGTGTTGAGGATTGTTTGGAGAAGTGTCTCTCAAATGTTTCAGCGCTACTGAAAGTGTACTCGACTGCAGAATTTAAGCTTGGAAAATCAACCCACCACAAACAGCACGAATCCTTATAAATAATTTATTTACAATTACAGAAATTACTTGAGACCAAAGGTGTTCATGTAAGCCTTGATTGCACTTAGAGAAGACTTGGCTTCCTTGTCCCAGTTTTCAATTTTCTTCATGCCCATCAGAGTAAATCTCACTTTGTCACCTTGTTGAGGCATGGAAGCTCTTATCCTGTAAGAGGCACATTCGAATTGCATATCGCTGACAATTTCACGTCTCGTATTTTCGTCTGAAGTCGCAAAATCGTATGCACTTCTGTCAAGTAATGCAGTTATGGCACTGTCAAAGGCGGTCACATAGATAGAGCTTGAATAATCAGCCAAAACAACCGAAGTCATGTACCTGTACGACATTTCGACTCCTCCACATGAAGGACATCTCAAAGTTGGATCCATTTGATCGGCATCTTTTTTCATTTTCTTTCCTTTGCAATCAGGGTTGCTGCATGCTGGATAAGTAAAATCGTCTTGCTTGAGAATAACATGGGATCTAATAAAGAATATCTTCGTTTTGCCAGGATCCTTATCTTTTGGCTTAATTTTGTCTAATTCCTCTACAGTGGTGTTAGCCACATCTTGAATCGTGACTTTTCTAAACGTTGATGATTTTGTGAATACTGCTGTAATGACCTCTCCTTGCATTTCTTCAATTGGAAGAGCAGAAAATAATTGATGAAGTTCAGCCGCCTCTGGAATATCCACATCGACAATACATTGAGAGCTATTACAACTCAGGCTCATACCATTGTCTGATAATTTTCTTCCAACTCCAGTAAATATCACAACTGATTTCTCCTCAAATTTAATGGTATCTCCCCATAAAGTTATGGCTGCTTCAACGATTTTTCCATAAGAATCCTTACTCAGAATAGTGACATCCCTTTTCAATGTTGCATTTGAATTTTCATTCTTTGACTTGAATTCTGTTGTATCTCCAATTTTCTTTACAATTCCAATAATATCAAATTTGTCTTGGCTTGTACTATCTTTAACTTGATCGAGAGGAGTTAATGAGAAACGACCTTGAGGAATGCACACAGACTCATTATCAGTAGCTTCTTGAATAATGCAATTATCATAAAATGTAATCTCATAATTATGGGCAATTCTTGTGTTAAATTTGTGATCTGCAGGTTTAATCTTTCCGCCTTTGAAATAATAGACACCTCTCTCACGCAATTTTGAGTTAGCTTTGATGGCTCCTTCATTGAAAAATGTAGCTCTAATTTCAGTAGAATCTTGATCAATCAAATTAATTGAAAGAATGGTACCTTTTCTGTCATCCTTTGTCCAATGCTTCAAATCGGGTTTTCTGGTAACTCTAGCTTTAATCACCCAATCATTTAGCCAAGGTGTTAGAGCAATCAGTGGTACAATGGCTTTTGATCTAAGATCTATATTTTGGTTATTAGTTGTTGGAGTAAATGATGATTTTTGTGGTTGCTGTTGTTGAGGAATTAGTGATGAAGGTCGTGATTGTTGTTGCAAGTTATTCATTGGTGGAACTTGTTGTCCACTTGGTGGTCTGTTAAATTGATTTGATGGAGGTCTAGAGGCTGTATTTTGCTGAAGATTAGATGATGCTTGATTCATAGGTCTCTGAAAGCCTGATGCTGATGTTGGTACGGATGCAGAAGAAGATTGGTTAGCCATGTGGTTGGTATTATTTCCGATGACCCCACTAGTAGTATTTCTAGAATTGTTACTATTATTACTTGATTGAACAGCTTGATTCGGAATGGAGGATCGAGGTGGTGGATTTGTTGTGGTTGATGTGGTCGCTGTTGGTTCTACTGTAAAACTGGCTAAAACATACACCTTGGAGGTAGAGGAACCTTTGGAGAGCTTGGTAACATTCACAATAGCTCCCTCCACCAACGAATCACGAGTGGGTGCAAAATCAACCCCAGGTTTTTCCAATAAAATCATGGTTACTGAAGGTCCTTGTTGATTCGGATCGGTTACATCAATTTTATGCATCACGGTTCCTTTCTGATTTGCCTTCATCATGACCGGTCGTTTGGACACCATCACACGGAATGGGTATTGAAAGCTTGAAGGATCTGAGAAAGCTTGAAGAAGTGAAAACATGTTTTGTTGTGGCGGCATTTTTTTTTCGTGTTGAAAAAATTTTATGTCCAGTGCAACTGACAAAATTCCTTAAAAAGTTGGAAATGATACATAATTTCTTGCAAAAGGAGGAAGTACTAAGTGATGATGGATAGAAACAAAAAAATTTTTGTCCAACAACAAGAGGTTAGAAAAACTTTGTTTTATTGTTAATGATGTCATCTCCATTTTTGTTATCCACGTGGATCGTTGCTCCGGACCCAATTTCCGCTCCGGCCACCAGCTGACTTTCAAGCGAAAAAATATTTGAAATTGCTACACGATCAACTAAAACATCTAACTGTTCAATATTTTGAATACTACCTTGCCTTCAGATTAGGCAGAATATGTACTAGACTCATTTCCCTACATTTTAGTCAAATTTATTTCAAAAGTTTTATTCAAAAAGCATACAAACTGTCCCCAGTGTGATCACTAGGTTTGTGGTTGTTTGTGGTTGTTTGGGCCCATCGTCGTTGTATCACTGAAAGAGTCCTGTATTCCTCTTTTTTGCTGTACACCGTTTCCTAATATATTTTTTCAATATGTCATGTGTCATTGGTACTTTTGTTCTCTCCATCCTTTGAAAAATTATTTTAATACTCTTCATCGCATCCATCATCACCTCTCTCTCGCTATCCCAAACCAAAGGGTCGCTCAGTGAAGCAAAAAGACCAGCAGCGAGTAATTTTCATCACCCTCTCTCAATTGTTGTTGTTGTTGATACCATTTTGCTTCTTCTTCTTTTGTGAGAATTTAGTGAAATCCTAACAACAACAACAAGAACCATCTTTTCAACAAATCAGAGCATTCCAAGGCTTGTGAAGAGAAAAAAGGAATTTTTGTCGTGTGTTGTTGTTCTTCTTCTCGTTTTCAGAAGGCATTCGGAAGAGCAACGACCATCATCATCATCATAAGAACAATTTTTCTTCTTCTTTGACTCTGAAAGGAAAGCAAAGAGGGCCATCACCACACAAACATCATCATATTGCGTTCTTGAATTAGAAATTCATTGGTGGTAGTAGTATTAGTTAATATTAAGAGTTCAATAACAACAACAACTTTTATCATCATAGCCTTTCTTTCATAGAGAGAGAATATACATTCCGAAGAGTTTCCATATAGAATCAGTATTATATCATTCAATAGCATCCTCATCATCCAAATAATTCATCCAATCGTTCATCACCACATCATCTCAATACAACAACAACAACTCTATTTTCCCTATCATCATCATCATCATATGGCATCCATTTATATACATCGCAAAGTTGATGAATCAACCAAAAACGGATCATCATCATCCACCCATCATGAAGGATCATCATCTTCAACAACAACAACTTCTACAACGTCCACCCATACAAACAACACATCCTCAGATAAAGATCCCAAAGATGTTCTCAATGAATTGCTTCAAGATATTCCCAATTCAACCTCATTCCATGCTGCAGTTCAGAAAGACAACTTGAGTCGACGATTCACCGATAGAGAATTATTCAAGGTATGTTGTTGTTGTTTCACTTGAAATATGTTTGATAAGAGGAACATGTCCCAATAATAACTGATTACATGTTATGACTACTTTGATTCTTCATCCCAATGATTGTTGTCACTACTCTCACGTTTTTTGTATATTTACATTAATGATGAATCATCATGATGGCCATGTATGGGTTGGTTTTCATCCAAATGTTCCATATGCTCAATGTATCGTCTGTTGTTGTTGTTGTTGTTGTTGTTGTGAAATATCTCACAACCATTCAACATGGACTCTAATGACTTGTGATAACATGAATCATGTGATACTTGATGTTTCTTCCATCTTCATATTATCAAACTATTATCAAACCATTATCATTATCACAATGGCAAAACTTGAATATCATCTTCTCATGTGGAAATGTCATCCTCTTGTACTGACATTTGATCGTACGATTCGTCACTACCACCTTGGTTTCAAAATAATGTTCCAACCCTCATCATCATGATTGATGAATCATCAACAACAAACAACTTACTCTCTTTCAACACCACAACCTCTTATGAATTTCGAAAACACCATGACGATGAACAATATTATTATTTCACAAACATACTGCTCTCTCTCACGTGTCACACACTCACTCAGATTTGTCAATTAACCAATCTGACTTTCTTGGATTTGAGTGGTCACTGCATTCAATCTCTTCCTCCCAACATTTCTCAACTCTCCTCTCTTCAAACTCTCATCATGAATAAGAGCGATCTTGCGACTCTTCCAAAAAACATTGAACTCCTCGAACATTCATTAATTGATCTTCAATTCCGACTCAACTCTTTTAAAGAATGGCCTTCGCAACTCAACAAGATGAATCTCCAAAAACTTGACATGAGTTTTAATCGTTTAAATAGAATACAAATTTCAACTACAGGTATTGCTGGGTTATTTGGTTTTGACCGCCCACAACAATTACAATCGACACTTCGAGAGTTGAATTTGAGTTACAACTATCTCACAACCTTTCCACAAGATTTACTCAAGTTTTCAAATTTAGAGAGATTAGATTTGACGAAAAACGATTTAGAAACTCTGCCCGATATTAGCAAGTTAGCTGACAGCATGAAAGAGCTTTCAGTCGAGAATTGTAATTTTACAGCATTTCCAGTCACCATTTGCTCTTTACTCAATTTACGAGTTTTGAACGTGAGTGGCAACAAATTCGAATGGTTTCCTCAGACCCAAGGTCTCATGTCACAATTGTGTCAACTGCGGGAGTTGTATGCAAATGGATGTGGACTCCATGGATGGGCACAGCTCTTCTGCCAAGCAAAACTTGAAATTTTACACTTATCCAATAATAGTATTCGTGGAGTGCCAACTGAAGTACGAACTCTGCAAATGCTGCAAGAGCTTATTCTCTCCAAGAATTATATTACACATATACCTGAACACTTTAGTGATTTTGTAAATTTGGTGTATCTAGATTTGAGTGACAACAACATTGAGGATGTAGATCCTGCATTTGGTAACTTGAAAAAATTAGAAATTTTAAAGTTAAAGTCCAATAGAATTACAGAGTTACCTCCAGAAATGTCAGAACTTGAAAGTTTGATTGAATTAGATTTAAGTGAAAACGATTTGAAAGATCTCTTTGATTTCTCTAAAGTGAAAAACTTGGAAAGATTAGAAGCAACTTATAACTATTTGGAATCATTTCCTAAAATTGGAAATTGCAAAAAGCTCAAACATTTAGATCTGACCATGAATAGAATTAGTGGTGAAATTCCTGACTATTTCTATGAATTGCATTCTCTCACTTTTTGTAAATTGAAACATAACTCTTTTGAAAGCATTGATCCAAAAATCAGCCAATTAACTTCACTTGAAATTTTGAATTTGGACAACAATGAAATTATTTCCATACCAGATTCAGTCATGAACCTAAAATCTCTAAAACAATTTTCAATTATTAACAATTATCAACTCAATCCGTCCGAACAACTCAAAACATACATGCAAAATAAGAACATTACATTTGAATATGCGTATGAAGAACCAAGCAAAATTAAGGATTCTCTCTTCCTAAGCTCAGCACCACCTGCAGGATCACGACGCCTTCTCAAATCTCTCGGTGTGACTCATATTCTAACCGTCGCCAAAGATATTCCACCTAGATACAAGAATGATTTTAAATATATGATTATTTTTGCAGATGACACGACAGAAGCCACTCTAAAACCTCACTTTGAAGAAGCATCAAAATTCATACAGGAAGCCATTTCGACAGGAGGAGCCTGTATGGTGCATTGCATGGCTGGAGTGAGTCGATCGAGTGCCATCGTCATTTCTCACATTATGTTGACAGAGAAGAAACGATTGAACATTGCCTATCGAGAGGTCTATGAAAAGAGAGACATTATCAAACCCAACGACAAATTCTATCGAGAGTTAAAATTACTAGATAAGGAACTCTTTCAACATGCAGAACCAACTCCTGTGAAAACGAAAAATCGAGTGGAATATTTCGATGCAAACACAGACGAGAGAATTTTCAAACGTCCCAAAGATGAAAAACCAAGCATTCTGCATGTACCTTCAAATTCCGGACTCGTGTCGTATGGAAATGGAGAAAAATCAACCTTTGCGTCACTTTTTAACTTTTCCTCATTGGCAGGATCAGAATCGGAGAGTGGACGAGAACCCATGATGATGATGATGTTCAACAATAATAATAATAATAATAACAACAACAATAGTAATGGCACATCAACATCCACATCGACCATGGGAGCTTCAACAAGAGGTGCCAACAATAATTCTACCAATGCAGCATCATCAATGACCAATGGTGATTCACACAGTGAGGAATGATCAAAAAAGAAAATGAGCAAGATATACCAATCTCAATTGGAAGAAGGAAAAGGGATTTTTAAGAGTTTTGAACATCTCACGCATGCAAGTTTCTCGAATGAACATTAATGAGAAAACTTTTTGTGTCACAACTTCAAGACACACACATGGTGATCAATATTTCATAAAATTTTACTTTCCTCTTCTTTTACTGTTCTCAACGATTTTTAAAAAACAGTTCCATCCACACAACCAACCACCAGATCTGAGTTCTTCTTTTCAACCCAATCGATGCAACAACCCGCACGAACAACAAACAAAATTTCGCTTTCAAATAGATTAAAGAACAACATCAATCCAAAAATAGAATTAAAAAATACAAAAAAAATGAAACCCACGAACGAATATCCCGAAGAGAAGATTAGCGATGGAATTTACATGACGGATTTTCGGAGGAAACCATCAAGCACCACCAATACCACCTCTTCAACCAGTTCCAATTCTTTCATTCAGTATACTCCAAGTACTGCTGGTTCCTCATTTAGCTTGATGGAGGAGTATGAAAATTTATTGGCAACCACTCACTACGAATTGAAAGAATTAACGACCAAAATCTTTCATTTGGAACGATCTAATAATGAAATGAGAGAAATTATGAATGAAAGTGGAGAAGATGTGGATCTTGTATTGGCCATCTCGGAGAATGAAGAAATTTTGGTTAAATTTAGAAGGAGAGTGGAGTTGATCAATGAACGATTGGCACATTTACAATGCCTTCAATGCACGGAATTGAAAAAACAGCCTGTACAAGACAATCATAATAAGGATTCTATGGATGATTTATCAGATGATATTGATAATATCATGTTGTAAATGTGAATATTAATGTGTTCACTTGATGTCTAATTTTTTAATACTCTCTACTCATCCTATTAATGGAAATGTTCTCATAATTCAAATATTAATATTCATAATTTTGAATATTTAAATAATTTATTCTCTGTAAATACAATAATAATTACTTGACATTATTTAAGATAATTACAACAACGATGAGAGTGAATCCTCTCTAGCTACAAATCATCAGAAGGAGATTGTTTTTGTGATGGTTGCTCTTGTTGCGTCGAGACCATGTATTGATAAAACGTTTTCAAGTTTTCCTCAATTCTCCTTCGCCTTCTCTTTTGCAGAGCAAACAACGCATCGATACAACCATCTAACAGCATATTCAATGCCACCAACACCACAAAAGCAGTCAAGAATATCACTGTGGGATGATAAAATCCAATCTTTAGAGTGTCAAATGTCCACACATCATCCACACAGATTTTACCATCCGCATAATCCATCATTCCAGTGACACACTGTCGACATGTATGTTGCAAACATCGAAGTCCTGGACCACACCATCCGTCCTTAGTGAGCGCTCGTCCTAATTCTCTTGGACAAGCAGCCCTAAAGAGAGGATGTGAGGTCACTTTTTCACATTTGCCTTCATCCGTACAGTATTCATCCAAATTGCAAAATTCGGGAGTGTCTATACCTGAGGTGCCAGGAATGCATTCGCCGCATTGAAGGGGTTGGGTTTCATCGTCGTCGGGATAGTAAGCGACTTGATAATCTTCGCATGGAGTGGTTTGGGAGTTGATTAAAGAAGTTGTGCTTTCAAGTTGTGCAAATGAGGAGGAAAATGACATCGATGAACTGTCTGTTGTTGTATTGGAGGAGTGATAGTTTCGTTTTGAACTTTGTCGCGTTGACGAAGCAAGAGATCCCTTTCCAAACAGAAACCAATGTTCCCTATCCACAAAGCTTCCGATCAACAACACAGCCACAGCTGCAATGATGAAAGCCCACCACAACCTCCTCTTCTCTCCTGGAAATAGTGTTGCTAAGGCCATTCTAATTCGACCAAACATTTTTTAAGCGTTGTCATTGTTGTTGAGGAGTAAGATAATAAATTAGGCATTTGCCTTTTATAACCTAGGTTAATACTTGTTTTGCTTAGAGAACATGTAATTTTTCGAGGGTTTCTTTCGCACGTTCATGTTTGGCTTGCTAAAACTAGGAACCTTCACTTGTACAGATGCATTCACTTCTTGTTCTTCCTTCTCTTCTTCAGAGGCTGATAATTCCTCTTCAGCTCCCAACCACCCAATCTTCTTCATAAAGTCCACAGGTTTTTGGGCGAGTGGCATCGAAGCAGTCATGTCTGCTGCACGATTCAACTGTGAAGCGTCACTAGATGCTTCTTCTCCATTTGCATCCGTCACTGCCACCTCTCCTCCTTCACCAACAAATGCAGGAGAAGGATCCGAAACAGAGTCTTGTTTGAGCTTTTTCTTTTTACATTGCTTGTTCTTCTTTCGATTCTTTTGAGAGAGCATGTAAATTTCATTAAGGCTCGAAGGGACTCTCTCCTCTTCGGGAGTGATTCGTACGGATGCTGGTGGTTTCTTTGAGGATTGATTTGGAGTACTCGCAGTAGTATTTGGGTCGTTCATCATTGACATGGATGGATGATGATTGAGAAGGAAACTCGAAGTGGTGTCCATTTGATCCATCTGTTGTTGATGGTGAATGGTGTTGCTACTACTCGTTGTGGATCTTGTTGACGGCATGAATAGCATGTCAGAATCATCGAGACTCATCATGGATACATCATTCTGATGTGAAGAGTGTTGTTTCTGAGAGGAACCAAAGGATGAGAAGGATGACATGATTTTTGAAACCTTTTCTTGATTATGCAAGGATGGAAAACTCATCGAAGATGGGAAGAAAAGTGAACTCTTACTAGGAGTCACATTCACCGATCGTTGATTCTGATGTGGTACCAATTGTGGAGGTTCAAAAGGTAGTGAATCCAAAGCTTCATGATCTTCTTCGGAAAATGAAAGTTTGGATATCGATGATGATGGATAATAGTTTTTAGATTCGATCCATCCAGCAATATTGTATAAATCATCAGTATTCATGACAGGGCTCATTCGTGAAGGAGTCTTGTAGTGTGGATTGAAAATAGGTGATTCCAATTCAAAGGATGGTTTTGCATGTTGATTAATGAAATGATCTTCGGGAATCTTACTAGGTGTGGAGAAGGATGGTTCTGTCAAGTCATTGCTTTCATCATTCAATGTCTTACTAACGAGATTGACAATTACTTTAGCGTCACGACGTACGAGTTTTGGAACAGGATTGCAACAAGCAAGCAATTTGCTGACTTCTGTTGGAGCTTGTTCAGCAATGGAGAGAATCATGTGATCGGGAAGCACATAACGAACGCTTTCATCATCCTTTCTTGCAACTGTGTCTCTCCACTTGTAGAGCACACGAATGACCTTTTCATTAATGTTCCTTACACTCCGTGTGAATTTGTTAATGAGAGAGAGATAAGATGTTTCTGTGAAAAGTTCTTTTTCATATCTTCTCATACACAACTCTCGAGATCGTACTAATACTTCTTCCATTCTTTCGACACCAGTGATGCTGGAAGACAAATTTGGTTTGAAAAACATGTCTTGTCTCAATCGGTCGTAAATATAAAGTAAGTAGTGAGTATCCTCTCGTGCATATTTCACCATTTCACTCGGTAAAGGTCTTACTCTCCAATCTGCCAATTGATACTTCTTGTCTGCCTCAATACCACAATAATGTTTGAGAAGATAGGCCAAAGAACAACCTGGAAGCGTCAACACTCTGCATGCTTGGCCAGTGTCAAACATGTTGACAACGTAAATACCAAAATCACGTTGTAACCACAAAATGTCACAATCGGAACCATGCATCACTTTTACAATCTTTGGATGAGTAAAGGATGAGTTCAAAATATGCATATGCTCTCTCAATTCAATGGTATCAATGAGAAAGTCTTCATTTCTCGTTGAAATTTGCATCAAACAAACAAATCCTTGGAACGAGCGGTAACTGTGTTGTTCCAAATCGATGGCAAATGCATCCTGAGCTTCCAACAAACTTGCCAATCGATGGAGATCATCCACAGTACTAATCCAAGTACAGGATGAGTCCTCTAATTTTGAGAATGGAGTAATGATTTCAGGTGGTTTGTATTGAGAGGGCATAAACTCAAGACTCAACAATTCAGGAAGATAGGGATGTGGATAACTTTCACGAACTGGCTCTCCACCCATACCATTTCCGACTCCAAGACGAAATGGGAATGGAGGCAATGTCGATTGTTCAAATGTTTGGAAGGAACGTGTCTTTTCGTCGAGTTCATCCAGGGATCCAACTGTTAGAGATTGTTCCAGGGTTGCAACAAAGGCATTGGGTTTTGTCTTTAATTTAGGCACGAATGGTCTGTTCGAGTTGTCGATATCTGTCCATTTCAATTGTGGTCGACTCATGGATTTGAGTGACATGTGAGGATCAGTATTTGATGATGACAAGGTTGCGTGTGAATTCAAAGATCCATTTGTAAGTGAAGGATTCACTCCTACACCTCTACTTTCTGTTGAATTCAACTCCATCTCATCGAGAGCAATATCTACATTTTCAAAGTATTGATCCAGTAAATCCACGGTCGACTCGAACATGATTTCTGGATCATCCTCGAGGAGGGCAGAATTCATCATCTTTTGGCCCCCAAAAAACGACGACAAAGTATTGCGCAGGGATGAAGCACTCTCATCCATGGCTCCTCTAAATTGAGGGAAATGGCTCGAAAAGAACTCAAAGTCTTGATTGGAGGGAAGGTTGTTGGAAGCTTTGGTACCATTGACAAGAGCTGAGAATAGGTCGTTGAGATAGGGTTCGAGCGGTTTATCCCCTATAAAGACATTGGATGATGAGGATGGTGTGGTGTCATTTGTGTTTGTTGTGCTTGTACTGACCGACGATGGTGGTACTGTTGGTGGACCAGTAGAAGTCTGCGAGTTGGAGGATATTGGTACTGAACGTGAGTTTGCGGTTGAGGGTTGTTGTTGTTGTTGGTGTATCGATGATGATGAAGAAGAAGCCTTTGAGTTGCTGTGCGATGGTTTTGTTCTTCCGTTATTATTATTATTATTATTATTAATGTTATGATGATGATTATTGTTATTATTATTGTTGATGCCGTTTCGATGATGATGAGAGTGGTTGTTGCTATGGGGATGAGTGGGTGGTTTTCTATGATGATGATGAGGATTCATTCCATTACCTCCTCCTCCACTACTACTCCCCATGTGAGATTGTTGTTGTTGTTGGTGTGTCTTCTTTTTCATTAATTTCGTGTTAGATTGTTGTCGAGACCACCAAATGCTTTTTGCGAGAGGAACCAACGAGTATAAAATATAATGAATGAAGAACAGAACAGGATTGTATACACTTGACTTTCAAGGAGGGGGTTAATGAAATTTCGACGTTGTTTGTGAGTTGTTGTTGCGCAAATTCAAAAAAATTGAGCAACCGCCAAATTCTAACGTTTTTTTTTAATTTTGTAACGGCCAACTTTGCCTATAACCCGTTGGTCTGCTGATATTGTGTCATCACCATCTGTTGTACGTGTGTCTTTTTCATGGTTCGCAAGAAGTTCAAGAAAATGAGAGAAAAAAGAAAAAACCAGCTGTTGATTCTGTGGATAGCCAAATTGATTTGATAGAGATGAATGTTTTTTCAATTTAAGATACATATAAAAGGATGTTCTTTCATCAAAGCATTCTATTAAACTGTTGAATTCTTCATCTATTCATCTTCAGATTCTGTTCTGATCTTGGGGTGTACGTTACCTGGTGTTCTGTTGTGGTTAGAAAACGGAGAAGAATGATTTACTTTTTAACATGGACAATCAAATGATCTTTAATTAATGCCAAATAACTTTTTGACATAGGCATAGAGATTCAAGAGTTGTGTAGTAAGTTGAGAGTTGGCCATTTTCTTGACAAAATCAGGAATCCATCCTGAAGAGATGTTTCAATAGTGATGAGTGAACAATGTTATTGTTTTGTTTGAAAAGGAGATGATGTTCGCAAACATGTCGATTGTTTGTTTTGATTCATTCCATTCCCATTTGAATATATTGTTTTTTCAAATTAAAAACAAATCACACCTACCTTTGACATCTGTTTGAATGACATAGGTAACATGACAACTTGATGCAGTAGTTTCATTTGGTTTCTTCACAGGCTTAATGACATACCCAGAGCACAACAAATCTCCTCTTACATAACCTGATTGTTCAGGGAACAAGGAATGATCAACAACACTTTTCTGAGCAATGATCACTGAGCCATCTTCTCTCTTGTCAAATTTTCTCGCAATTAAATAATCTCGTTTTGAAACACCAAATGCTAAGTGTTGTGGATAAAATGTCCAATATATATAAATGTAATGACAATTTTTGGAAACAAGAAATGTCACAACGTCACATGATCAAATTCACAAATTTTAAAACACATTTCACAACGATAATTCAAAGTGGAACAACCATGGTTGATCAATGAATGGCCATGATCAGTGAAACGCATTCAAACTACTAACCTGGTGATTTGTGCATGTGAGCAACAATTTCCTCATTGTCACTCAACTTGTTCAGAGCTTTAATTTCTGAAAGTGAAGTACTGAGTGCAAGAATGTGATCATTATTCCACAAAATTTGTGCTACTTGGTCGACCGTAACACCTAAATGAATCAGATCACAACAAATAATAGTGGTCATGAGATGGTAATAATGATCATGATTCGGAATTATAATATTCATACCATGAAGAAGGTACCAAGATCACCAAAGGATTCAAAATTATTATAATATTCATAATAAATACCTTTCATCAGATAAGTCACTCGATACGATCCCGTATGAGGAGGTGGTTCAGCAAATTCCTTTTTTCAAATCCATGTAGAGAAGCAAACAAGTCAAACCACCAAACATCCATCATTCCAAGATTACATCATCATCACCATCATCATCATCAAATCACATACCACAACAGCTCCATCTTTTTCATCAATTTGTTGCCATGCTTTCTGGGTTGGATTCTTTGGATCGGCCAACTCAATCACTCGAGATTCTGCAAGAGAGGCTTCCGATGAAAAGTTGGACATTTTTTGTTGTTTTTGGAATCTTGATGTTCATATGAAGGAATGAGGATGAAACGAAGACCTTGTTTTGAAGGAGATTTCCAGTTGTTGTCAGAACTACAATCACTGTTGTAACATTTGTTGTTATTATGATGATAAGGATGGGTGCTCAAACATTTGTACTTTTTTGGAATTTTACATAATAATATTATTTTCAATCGGGAAAAAACAAATCACCTTGTGCCTTGAGAGTGTATTTTCTTCTTTGTCTGAGGAGGAGGAAGAAGAACATTCGTTATGATCATACTTGATGAGGAAGAATTCAAATTACGGGAAAAGAAATTATACTATTTCAATATTATATGAATCTCAACACACTGAGCGTAGTGAAATGCAATTATTTTCTAATTTCTGATCATTGGATAGATTCTACATTCTAAATTATCTTATCCTTATACTATATTATTGAATCTCTTTCGGAATGAACTCCATCTTCTTCCGATGTTTGAATTTCAACCCTTCTTCTTGTTTGAATCTTTTGTTACGAAAAAATTATCTCCAGCTTGGACCATCCTTTCGCGAGTCTTTTTTGAGTCCCTTTCATCGGTGCTATCATCATCATCATCATCATTATTATTATTATTATTATCATCATAGTAACAGTAATAACAACAAAATGTCCACTCCATCAACAACAGTCCCTGAAGGATGCCTCTTTGGTATGTGCAACCCATTGTTGGACATCTCCGCTGTGGTTCCTCATACTCTCATTGAAAAGTACAATGCTCCTGTCGGTGGTGCCATCTTGGCCGAAGAGAAACACCTTCCTCTCTATGCTGAGCTTGTACAAAATTATCCAGTAAGATATATTGCTGGTGGTGCTACTCAAAATGTGATGAGAGTTTTCCAATGGATGAATCAAGTCTCTTATCCAACTGCTGTCTTTGTTGGATGTGTGGGTGATGATGAATATGGTAGAATTATGAAGGAAAGTGTTACAAAAGATGGTTTGAAAGTGATTTATCAAATTACAAAGGAAAGACCAACTGGTACTTGTGCTGCTCTTGTTTGCGACAATGAAAGAGCTCTTATCGCTAATTTGGGTGCTGCTGAAAAATACTCGCATGAGCACTACAAGAGTGAAGAGGTTCAACAAGCTGTTCGGAATGCTTCCATGTTTTACATTTCTGGTTTCTTTGTCACTGTTTCATTTGAGAGTGTGTTGGAGACTGCTAAACATGCTTGTGAAAACAACAAGATTTTCGCTTTCAACTTGTCTGCACTTTTCCTTATTCAATTTTTCCATGACAAAATGATGCAAACTTTGCCATACACTGATTATTTATTTGGTAATGAGGAAGAGGCAAGAGCATTTGCTAAATCTTTGAATTGGGACGAAACTGATGTTGCCGACATTGCTGCAAAGGTATCTCTTTTGGAAAAGAAAAATTCAAAGAGACCACGTTATGTCATTTTCACACAAGGACCAGAAGCTGTTTGCATTGGTGTGAATGGAACTTCTCACAAGGTGCCAGTTAAAAAGATTCCAAAGGAAAAGATTGTTGACACTAATGGTGCTGGTGATTCCTTTGTTGGTGGATTTTTGTCCTTCTTGGCCAAAGGTAAATCTATTGATGAATGTGTGAAGGCTGGTATTTATACCTCTTCCACTATTATTCAATATGAGGGTTGCACTTATCCTGAGAAGCCAGATTTCAGCCAAATTGATGCTTAATTACGTATTGAATAAAGTAGCATGGACAACAACAAGTATGACGACAGCACCATTCAATGATTTGACTTGCATCCTTATCGATATCGTATTTATTAATCCTGTTATTGTGATCAGTCCCTATTAGTTTGAAGTTGAAATCCAAGTAATCGAATCCAATATCTCACTTAATATAATTAATTTGGATGAAGTTGCTGCAGCAGATACTGTCCGCCCAATAAATATTCAATTCCAAAATGTTCTGCAAGTTAACAGCCAGACGTAATCAAATTGTGTGCTTGGTTTATTCTTCAAAGGAGGAACAAAACCTATTCATTTTGAAGCGCCTGGTGTAAAGTTCCATGTAGAACTTGGAAGGTTATGCAAAGTGCCTTGAATGCTCTTGTGATATTTCTCAAATTGAAATGTCATGGAATTCCAACTTTCATTGCCTTTTATATTTCTGGAACAATAAGTACAAGTAATACTACATTACTCGTATGAATTTTCTGGTTGACTAATAAATTTTATTCTGTCTTTTGAGCATATCAACAAAATGATGATCAAAACAAGCTCAACAAGTACTAATTATCTCAATTCTATTCAATTCAATGATTGGTCCTAAATCGCCAGAAACAAGCTCTTGAATTTATGTTTGACCGGCATAACCATCCACAATGAACACTGTCCGGAGCTTTCAGAATTTTGCTCTATAGTTGTTCCCCAAGTTTGAAAATGGTGGCAATAAATGGATGGAAAAAGTTATCAAAACAATCTCCAGAAACCAAAATTAATTTCGAGCATTCTCGTGCTGGTGTGGTTGGAATTGTTCCTTGTTTTACATTGTTGGCAGTATTGTCAGAGACTTTTTTCTTGTGAAAATAATAACATAAACTTCATAGTCTGCAATTTTCAATAATGCATCCTCATAATATTCCCTTAATTGATTGGGTTCTAGTGTTCCTGTTTGTGAATCGTCATTCAAAAACTGATTTTGTGTCACAAATAATACTTTTTTCCATCCGAAGTAAATGTTGGCAAAAAACCATCAATTCCTTTTTCATTCTTTTTAACCTTCATAACTGTATATTTGGTTATCAGTTTTGTTGATATAAAATTTTCAGTTTCATACATGATATTATTAGTTTCAGTCATTAAAGTCATTTGAGCGAGCCTGATTGGCATGTGCGCTCCCTGAAAAACGTCACCAACAGTAAAAGTAGACACATCCTTAATTGGTTTCAGCCAGAGAATATAGTTCAGTTTGCAGGTAATTATTTTCAAGCATAGCTTTTCGAATTTTTCCCAATCCGGATTTTTTGAAGTGTTAACAAAGTCGTTGAATGCTTTTTGGAATTTCCTTAATTGATTCTGAAAGTTTGTCAATAGCAAGAAATGGTATTCCAATATGGTCATTAGCTTTGTAAATTCTGCCTTGGCTAGATAATTCTTCAACCTTATTTTCATATTTGAGAGCTTTGTGAGTGCTATATGGAAATCCTGAAAGAGTAAGTATGGATAGATATTGATAAGCGTAATATTCGTGTTCTGGTTGATATATATGATACACCTCTGCTGCAATTTTCGCGTAAATGGAGCTTATTTTTGTTTCTAATGGCATGGTTGTGTTGTCCTTCATACTTTTGGCTTTCCAAACTGCCCATTCTAAATGCCTTGGCACAAGGCCAATTATACTCCAGACTATCTTGTATTTGGGTGTAAACAAATCCTCCAACCCTTCCTCTTTTAAAATGATCTCAATATCCTCTGGTCGCAAGGATGGCAATGAAAGCATTATTGATGTGAAGTTGATGTCAGAGTCCAATAATGTTCCTGATAATGTTGGAAATAAAATCAATCTATGCTTTTTCTGATAATTTCTCATATACCTCCTAATTTTATGTTGCAAGTCTGTATTTAGGTTAAACTGATGTCTTATGAGGTACTGATATTCATCAAAAGCCAGTACAAGAGGAATGGGTATAGATTGCTCAATATTCAACCGCTCATGTAATTTTGTGCTAATAATTCCTAGTACTTCATATAAAAAACAGTCATTAGTTATTGCTGGCAAACGTGTCGCAATTTCTCCTCCAAAAACAAAAGCAGAATAAATAATTCTTGATGAAATTAAAGAGATAATTGACGAATCTCTTTCCAAACCACGTTTCAAAAAAAACCATTCGTAAAGTTGAAATAACAGATTGAAGAATTCTTGAAAATAGATTGTGGTTCGATTTTTGAAAGAATTTTAGAAATCTCGATCGCCATACGAGTTTTTCCGTTTCCACTTAAACCTTTGGCAATCAAAAAAATCAAGTCTTGTTTGTTAATATTACCTTGTTGAAAAGCATCATATTGTTTTCTACCTAAATCTGAAATAGCTTGTGTTGCACTTTCTCTATTCAACAGTGTACGGAATACAAGAGGATCCAAATTATACTGTGGTATATTTGACAAATCATTCAGCTGAAGTTGATTGATTTCCTGTAATAAATGCAATTCTTCCTTTGTAAAATTACAGGCTGGAGAATTGGTGTTATGTTTTTCTTCGTCCTTCATGGCATCTTCGGCTTGATCTTGTTTTTCCAACATTGGATCATTTTCGTCTTCTTCATCCCACTCTGTTGGTTTCTTCGTTTTCTTTCTTGAATGTTTCTCTTTATCCAAAATAGATTCATCTTCATCCGAATAAGATTCTCGGTTTTTTCTTTTAGGTTCAACCTTTTTTTGAAGTTCTACTCGGATTTAATTGGTTCTTTCTTTCCTCACCATCTTTATCATCATGAGGAAGAACCTCCTCCACTCTTTCTTCGTGGTTCTCCTTCATCACGTCGTGTTGTGAGTTGGAATATTTTTTAGCACAAACGTTCTAAAGCCTTTTCCAAGTTGTCCCGCCAAAAGAAATACATTCAGTTCAAAAAAAAAAAACTGCACCACACATGTCCAAGCAAACCCTTCAAAAATTGAAAATCAAGACCGGAAGCTGCAATCGATGCTTCAAAGAATACAACTTGTATAAAGTAGAGTTGCAAAAGGAAATGGAGCGGCTCACTTCCATGCAAAACAAAGGAGAAGAGGAAACCAAATTGAGACAACAACAAAATGTGATTGAGGAAACCAAGCAAATGATTCCAAACTCTCAATCCCGATTGCAGAACGCCTATGCCGATTTGAAGAAGTTTTTAGAAGAAGTGAAAGATGATGAAGCTTTGCTGGAAACAACTGAATACAAAACTGCTCTGACAGCCATTTCTCAAGTGGAAGAATCTAACAATGTAACTCCATAAGTTTCGATCGACATCACTTCGACGATGAAAATACAAACCAAATCAATCATTCCAATCCAAATATGGAGAATTCTTTTGGAGATGATGATGGAAACGAATCAATTCCTATTTCTCCTATAGCCATTCCCACACCATACAACATGTAATATTGAAATAAATTTGATGATCAAAATCTCCTTTTTAATACATTTCTCTAGGCCTACTATCGACTTTCAATAGACAGCATTCAAATCATTCTCTTCATCTTTATCCTTTTCCTCTTTCACACCAGTCTTCTTTTGCCTCAAATTCTGTGGCAAGGAGATGGCATGAAATCCGACCGTGTAATCAATGACTTTACGTTTGGCATAAATTACAAAACTGTTTTCATCGTCCTTAAAATTCGTATGTAAACTCAAAATATAGGGGTCATGTTGTAAAATCAACTCTGTCAAAATTTGATACTCTTCATCTGTGAAAAGATCCTTCTTCTTCAAGTGATGAACAAACGAGAGGGTAGTCACAGTCTTATCATGTGTTGAATAACCACCATCGTGTTTGTGATCTGTGGTTGTCAATGATTCAGATACTCCTTTTCCGCCAGCTCCAGTTCCTTCAGCTAATGCTTCAGCTTCTTGATTGACTTCATCTGGAATTTCTTTGAGATTGACGTTACGTGTTGGAATATGTCCTGTACTTCTACTCCATAATAGAATGTGATATTCTTTCAGAGATCGTACATCTTCATTGTCATTGATTTTTTCTGTCCACCAATTTTCTTCATATCGATGCACTTGTTGAATGGAACTGGTATCCAAGCCATGAGCTTCCGCAATTCGTTTTTTCAAATGTTCGTACGAGTTGATATTTAATCGAATGGTACGCATATCTCCGAACGGATATTCAATGACTCTAAACAGATTTAAAATTTCATTTTCACATTGCCCAAGCAATCAATGAATTCATCCAAATATTGTTATCATTATCATCATCGTACGAAACATATTTAAACATTTCATTATTGACCATAAAGTATTAATTATTGACCATAAAATATTAATTTTGAAAGATGACAGTTGTTCAATGAAAATGTTCAATCGAGTATAAATTTTCTTCCACTATGTCTTCTTCTTCTGAATTTAATTGCTTACCTTACATATTTTCCGTAGACAAACATTTTAGTGGAATGAAAACTAAAAGCGCTACCACCAAAAGTTCGGAATAAACTATTTTACCATCATCACCATATAATTCCGTACAATTCCATATTGATTTTCAAAATATAAATATACAACTCTCATTCTCCTCTCTACTAATTTTTACACTTACTTTCCCCAGTTGGACACTGCCAACAATCCAATCATTTCAGTAAAAAATCCCATCTTTCAAAATTGAACAACAACAACCAAAGCTCTATTATACAGTCTTTCAAAAAGAGATCCAATCAGCCAGCAAGTCAGCCAGTCAGTCAGTCAATAAATAGATTCTCGGAATGAGAGAACAGATGACAATGAAGGCAATGATGACGATTTTGATGCAGCAAATCAACGGCCGTTGCTGCTTCCGATATATTTTTTTTTCTTCAAAAAAATTGATTGAATCCAAAAGCTACGAAGAAGAGGAGAAGGGAATTACAGAGATGGATGAGTTCGATCAAAATAGACTCTCTTAATTCCTTTCATGATGAAAATGAGTCTCAGCATGCTCACTTCGAATTTGAAAATGATACAAGTTTTCTGGAGATGCACGTCGATCAATGAAAGACCAACACTGAACTTGGTGAGAACCTGCCAACATGTGTTGGGGATGAGGTGAACTAGGCGAATAAAGCTTTGAAAAATGTCGCGAACTCTCCATGCATCGGCCACCTCTCTTCTTCATCATTTACTGGGTGATGATGATGAGGAGCAGGATGGAAGTGATGAATACGAAAATGATGAAGAATTTTACCAGAGTAATGAAGAGGAAGATCGTGAACAAGAGGAAGATTTTGATGATGATCAGGAGGATGATGAACCTCACTTGGAAGGGCAGGATCGTCTAGAAGAGAGTCGAGTGGATTTATTAGTGAATCCGTTAGCCTCTTCTTCCTCTTCTGCTCAAAAACATCATCAACGTCCTTTAAAACAATTTTTGAAACAACAAAAGAAGAACAAAGATCATTCTCCTCAAGTCATTCCCATGACCGATCCGAAAGAGATTGAACAATTCTATGAACAATTGAAAATCATTAAGAAACACCATGAGAATGAGGATAATGATGGACATCAATGTTCTCTTCATCACCTCTCTTTGCAAAGTCCACTCTCTCAAACCGCAACTTCCAACAAGTGTTCCATTTCTCTCTTTAATGAACATGCAAATACTTTGAAAGTTTACAAACATTCCATATCAAAAAGGTATGACCAAATTCGTGAACGTGCCTTGAATGAACATCCCATTCAGGTCCGAGTAAAAGATCATCTCAAGAAGATTTGTCCAGATTACAAACAACTGAAATATCAAGTGGATCGAGTTGAAATGAAACAATTGAATGTTTCCAAATTGTTGGGTTATGCCACCTGTTATATTCCAAAACTGCATTCCATTTTCATTCATGGAGGTACTAATCAAAGTAATAATGCTCAATGTCGAGATGTCTTTGTTTATAATATTCATCAGAATAGTTTTCATGTCTTGGAGTTTTTGAACCGTAATCTTGAGCGCTATTATTATTATTCTCGACAAGGAATGACTAAACATTTTATGGTACCTGTGGCTCAAAGTGATTGCATTCTTGTGTTTGGAGGTGGAGCGGTGAGCGTGTTGACATTTAAGAAAGTTCTTTCATTATCTTCTCAGAGAAATTCAAGTGGCAATAGTGGAGGCATGAATTCAGTGAGTGGTAGCAACAACACCATCAATGCATTTCATGAAGTGATTCGTCATCTCAAATGGGGTGTCAAACATTACGATCCCTACTCTCAGAAATTTACCTATTATCAGACGAGCATTCCATTCCTTAATCATGAATTATTTAACTTTTCAGAATATTACAATTTTCAACATGTACTCGATCCCTCCACACTCACTCTGTATTTATTTGGAGGCAAGTTCCAGCGTTCAAATCATCGAGAAGTCGATGAAAGTCACCTCATTTTCAAAATTGAAATTATTTCTCAAAATAATCCTCTTGTGATTGGTCACAACCATTTTTCTGTTGCCTTTCAGTTGAGTGTTCTCATTCCATCACACAAATTTCAAAGTTATTCATCAAAGATTACCTCCAACCAAACCTCATTTCGTTCCAATTCATTAATTTGTATGAAATGCAGTGGTGACGATGACAATGATCGATCCTCACTACTAACTGGAACCATTCCAGTTACAAGTATCACCATTGCATCACTTCTTTCCCATCGTAAACACATGAGTACATGTTTTGTCCCAACCACTCATGAAATTTACTTTTATGGAGGTATTGAACAAAATCAATGGAGAAATGAAATGTATTACTTCAATACTCATTCGAATCGATGGAGTATGATTGATATGAATTATTCTTATTTGGATATTGAATCACTAATATCTTCTACAACGACCACCTCATTGAATGCAATGACTACTATGGTGAATCAAAAAATCCCTCAACTCACACCGAATCCCAAACGGGTCATTCCTACCATGACTCTCAATTATGATTCCAAAAGCATGCTTTTATTTGATCGCATTGATGGAAGTATTTATTGTTATTCCTTGTCACAGTCCAGCTCTGGTCGACAGTCGGCATGGAATGTCATTCATCCATTGGGCATTCAAAGTCATGCAGATTACATGAATGTGAATCGAATATTACCCACTCAGAATATTGTTGCTCCACCTTATCAGACCATCCCTCAATCATATTATCAAGTATTGAGAGTTGGTGAAAAGTTGTACATTTTAAATACCACGACTAACATTAGCGAGAGCAATGCAAGCGGTGATATGGGTAGTAATATGAGTGGGTCGTATTCATGTAAACATTTCTTCCCTATCCAAATTCTAACAAACCCTATCGTGAATACGAATGACACGAATATATTGAGTCACATCTCATTGATTTATCGCTCTCAAGAATATGCCGACGTGAAATTTGTTGTGAAAAAGTATAAGAAGAATAATGCCAATATCGCTGAAAACAATGGTCATGACGAATATGAATATTTTACAGGACACAAGTCCATCATTTCATGTCGGTGTCCATATTTGAAAGAATTAATTCAACAATCCGATTACTATGAAGAAGAAAATGATTCAAGCAAGAGAGGATATTACAATCAGAGCAGTAATACTCGAATGCTCATTGTTAAAATTCATGATACGACCTCAGATCTATTTAAGGCAATATTAGATTTTATATATTTGGGAGAATTACATTTACATGAAGATGACACGACAACACAACATGATGCCGTCTCTGTTGACATTGGGAAGGAAAATGAACAATTTACAATTGTAAATCGATTTCTTTCCATTTGTAAGAAATGGAATTTTAAGAGTGAATTCTTTGAGAGTTTATGTCGATTTGATCAATCTCTTCATTTGGATGTCTACACAAAAATTATTTCAGATTTTGAAAGGGACATTGTTAGTATGGTGAATAATCATGAAGCATTTGCAGATGTGAAAATTATTTTAGAAGATGAAGATTATATCGAAGGAGAAGAGATGCAATTCACAGAAAACTCGAAGGACAGTCATACGTTTTCACATCAACAAGCTGATGTTGTGACACAAAATGATACGGAAGAAGGTACAATGGAAGGCATAGAGAGTGACCACAATTTACTACTACCTCCGCATTCGTGTCATTACGAAATGGTCCAAGTTCACAAGTGCATGATTATTCGTTTGCCATTCTTTGCTAAAATGTTTGAACATGGATTTAGTGAATCCTTAACCAATACGATTCGATTCAAATCCAATGTTCTCGATAAGAATGCATTGATACAAGTGCTGCATTATATTTATACCGATCGATCGACAGAGATTACTCCTGCAAACTGCATAGGTATTTTGGTGTATTCTCAAATGTTTGGCCTCTCGCAGCTAGCATCTAATTGCAGAAATATGATTCGTGCCAACTTGACACCTCATAATTGCAGTGCTATTTTAGAGATTGCACAAATGTACAAGGACCAAGCTCTGGAAAGAGAGGTCATTGAATACATTTCCAAGAATACAGAAGCAAGCGAATTGGTTTTGCAAGCAGACAGCTGCCTGAGCACTGAATCGAAACTCGCCATTAAGAAGAAGAAAAAGTAGGAGATGTGCAAATTTATTCCTTTAGTAAATGTTGGTGGTTAATAAAATTCATTTGACAACCTTAATTTCCTATGAAAATTATACACAGATTTAGAAAATTTTCAATTTTCTCGCCGCAAAAATACCAATGACAGCACTGGCAGCTAAAGCTCCAACTCCAAGTAACCAGCCATAGGATGATCCACTTTGTTTAGGTTTGGTAGTGGTGGTTTTCTTAGGAGTGGTAGTCACGCTTGAAGAGGTGCCAGAAGTTGTTGTGGTGGTGGTGGTTGCTGTTGTGGAAGTTGTAGTTGCTAATTTCTTCTTCTTTGTCTTTTCATCTTGTTCTCTGTATTGATGATACAAATCCACTGTTTCAGCTTTATCATGAACAGCAGTTCTAATTTCTGATTTCTCTCCAAAGAATTCGTTTGAAAGCTTTTCCAATAATTGTTCATCAATTTCAGAAGCTGTGGAAGTGGTTGCTGTACTCACTGGTTTTGTTTGGGTTTGGGTTTCTTCATTTGATGTAGTTGCAGTTTCTGTTGACGAAGGAGTGGTGATCTTGGTGATTTCTTCTTGAGGTGTTTCAGGAATATTCAAAATTTCAGGGCTTGACAATACTTGTTCTAAAATATCTTCAGGGTTGGAAGATGTTGTGGTTGCCTCTTCTATCTTTGTTTCAGGCTGGGCTGGCTCAGCCTGAACTTTGATTTCCTCCACAACCACCACAGGTGATGATGCAATGAAATCTTCCTCCACATTATTTTGAACAGTTTGAGAGTCTTCTGCAGTTGCATTTGTATTCAAAGATTCTGTTTCATTGGTTTCACTTGTTTCCGAGTGTTTGACCTCATTCATCACCAATTCCTTATTTCCAAAGTCAACACTTTTGCCCAAATCTTCACTCAATTCAAAATGATCTTCCTTCACTTGAATGGTCTCAGTATTCAATTCAACCGTAGTAGATGTGTTCATTAGAGAATTTGTCAATGAAGATGGTGGACTCGTGGAGTCTTCATTCAAATTCTGAATCATACTCTCACTCAACGCTTGTACACTATTAACCATGACATAGTCTGTAGAAGATGAGAGAGTCGATTGAATGAGAGCGTCATTATCGCTGCTAATATTGACGGTAGAACCATTTGTGAGTGTCTGTGTTTCTGATGAGGAGGTTTCCTCTTCTGGGTTTGTTGTAGTTTCAGTAGTAGTGATCTGTGTTGGTTCCTGTGTTGAGGATGACGACTCATCCCGAGTACTACTTTCCGCAACTTGAGATGATGGTTCTACTTGTTGCTGTTCTGTTGAGTCTTCTTTTACAGACTCAGAAGAAGGTACGGAAGAGGATTCCATAACAGTGGTGCTGGCATTATCGGATGAAGCTGCTTCTTCTGGTGATGATGAAGAAACAACCACCTCTTCCTCTTGCTTCTCTACCACTGTGGTTGTGCTTTCAGTGGCGGTACTCGTTGGTTCTTGTTTGGTTGTTTCTTCTTGATCAACTGGAGATGAGATGGTTGGTGAGGTTGCTGTCTTTTCATCGAGAGTACTCTCCGTTTGGGTTATCTCATCGGATGGTGATGATGCAACAGTGGAAGTTTGAATTTGCTGCTCTTCGGGAGATTGTTCAATCACCACAGGTTTAGGTTGCTGCTGCTCATTAGCAGAAGAAGAGGATTTGCTTTGAGAAGGAGTGGTAGTTTTCTTCTTTTGAGCGTTGTTGTTGGGTGTCGTGTTGTTGCTCTTCTTGTTGGTGTTCTTCTTGGTCATGATGGTGAATTTTTTTTAATCAATTTCGAGTTATCCATTTTGGTGATTTCCAAATCCAGCAGGTCCATGGTTTAAACCAAAATGATGACCAAACAATAAATGTACAAATGGAGAATAGTTTTTAATCATTTGAAAACGTTCATTGTAATGCTTCTCCAATTTAATAATTGTTGAATTCATTGTTTCATTAAAATTGATTATAAATGAAACGTTGGAAGAAGGACAAAAAACAAGCAAGTTGTAAAATAATTGTAAAGAACTTGATGATAAATATTTAATTGAATGTATTATCTTGTACACCTTTGATCTCAAAAGCGAAAGTTTGACCTTAGAGCATGATCAAATTTATTCGAAGTTAAATTTCAATAAGAGTGTCAAATTTTACATACAAGAACGTTTCACGAATTAAAATTTCAAAAAAAATATTGCAAACGATGCTTCAGAAACACATTCTCTTCAAACATTCTTCCTTTGCTTCATTGTCTCCACAAACACGGGAAGCCTATCATCTTCTCAGGCAATTACTTTCTCTCAAATATAAATTCCCTCTTCCGATGAGAAATAAATACGTTCACAATATCAAGGAATCGTTTTCAGTGGTAACTTTGTTCGGAACTGAGCAAGAGCAACTACAATTATTGAGTAATGTTTCTAGACATGATTTAGCATTGCTCCGAAAATTCACGGAATTACCTGAAGAGGCCTATCGCTTATTTGATAAGAGATTATATGCACCAGATTTATACGAACAAAAATCAACAGAAAATGCTGAAACCTCCACAACAACACCACCTCACAAAAACTCAAATAAAGAAGAATGATAGGTCCCTATGGATATACAGAGGTTAAAGACTCAATGATTGAATTGGTTATATTCTCTTTGGAATATATCTTTTAAAAACAAGAAATTAACTCAGAACATGTAATTAGAAGGTAAGAATTTATTGAACAAGGTCATTAAGAAGGACAATATTTATTAATGGAAATAAACACACAGATGAAAAACTGAATCGGTTCATTTCGATCAGAGTTTTCTTTCTCTCAATACTGATTAATCTTTTTTACAATGAATTCATAGACATACATTTCATATTGTCTTTTAAACTCTCGATTATTATACTTGTTATAATTCACAATCATATACACGACAAAATATAACACCAATAACCCCAAAAAGATCATCCACAACAACAAGATTCGATCCAAATATTCCCAACCCATATAATAGGAAATTTGTTTAAATTCCAAATTCATCTTGGTTGGATCATTGATGTTGTTCTTATTGACCTTGCAATACAATCCAGTGGTGACATCCATGGAATTTGGAACGCACGGCACACATCGATGCATGTAACACGAAAGCACTGGTAAATTGGGTGGATCTAAGACTTGACAAGGATCCTTCACCACCAAGGTCGTCGTGGACATTTGATGGTCGTTGTTGTCGGAATTAATGTTTTGAAATTCTAAAAAGAGTTCACAAGGTTTCCCAAAGAGAGGATGTAAGGAAAGAGGAACACATTGGACGAGTGATGAAGAAGAAGTGATGGTTGTTGTTGAGGTTGTTGTTGAGGTTGTTGTTGAGGTTGTTGTTGAATCATTATTAAGAATTTGTAACGAATTGAATGTATTGATGGGACAAGGAGATGAAAATATTGTTGTGGATGAGGATGGTTGGAAGGCATGAACAGCAATCACTCGAAGGAAGACAAGACTGTACACGAAGAAGCAAGCACTGAACCAAAAAAGCTTGACATGTTTGCGCATTGTTTTGTAAGGTGGTTGGTTCTTGGTGATCCCTAAAAAGGAAATACACTTTTGAGGAATGACTACTATTGTCTGGTTGTTGGATACTGTATATCATGTGTGACAACATGGGATCAGCCATACGTATGACGGTGCGAGAATCGTGTCTGTGGAATCCTTTTAAAATTTCTTTGAATCCAGTGCACTGGGAACTAAGAACTCATTCTCCAAAAATTCCCTCCAAAAATGTTACAGTCTTCGATTCCGTTTTTTCATAACTGAAAAAAAATTGTCGAGAGTCAATCAATCAATTTATTAGCTTTTCATCATCATAATCATCATCACAATATTGGTTCAAATTGAAAGTCCTGTTCAAAAGAACTCAACTTTCTCCTTATAGCTGTATATTCAAGAATTATCTACTTATCATCATCGGAAATGATTAGTAGAAAAACACCTCCGATACAATTCATTCCAACATCAAATCCAGTTCCATCACCTCGGATTTCTCATCAACAACCATTGAAGGCAAATCCGCAACAAAAGGAAGACCTGAATTCGACTCGAAATGACACTTCCTCATCAAAAAAGAAGAACAGTGCAAGACAAAAGAAAAAATTGTCTTTTGAAAACTCTCAGTCTGTCCTTCTATCCAATTCAACTCTTTCAAATGTTCAAGACACCTCCTTTAATACAATGAATGGAGACGATTCCTTCTTTATAACACGAGGACCACAAATACAATTTCCAAACGTAAAGAAACATGGTGGAGGTACCGAAAAGAACATTACTCCATCCGATGTTGACATAGCACTGGAAAACAAAAAGGCTGAATTACAAAAAATTCAGCAACTACTCGAACAAAAACGAAAAGAATATGAAGCCAACGATATTAAATGGAAGGAAAAAGAGTTAGAGTTGACCAAAAAGAGAAATGAGTTGGATTCTGGTCACAAAGAAATGAAACAGTTCAATCAAATTAATGAGTCAAAAATTGACAAGTACTATCGAAAGGCCATGGAAGAACAAAAACAAAATGAATCAAAAAGGCAACAAATTCAAGACCTCCAAGCAACAATCATTCATCTCACCAAACAAAAGAAAAAGAAAGAGAGCGAACTCAAAAAAATTCATCTCTACCAAAATTACCTTAATATGGTTGCACGATTCGACAACAACACATTCGAGGACGACATGGATAAGATTCTGAAACGATATGAAATTTTACACAATTCATCAACAGATTTAGAGAATCAAATAGAAACAAAGAAGCAACTCATCAAACATGAAACCAATGAACTCAAAAACTTCCAAAAGCAAGCGCAAAACAAACTCTATGAACTCAACGTCGAGTTACAACACAAGAGACAATTATTGGAAAAGTTAAAGGCAAAGACCTATAGCCTTGAATCGGCCTATTCCCAACAAGATATCACCAATAGAAAATTCTCACAATTGTATTCGCAAGTGGTGATGAGCATTAATAACTTGCACCAGCGCTGTGTCGAAACACGCAAATTCAAACCATCTCAACAACCAAAATTCGTGACAGCAAGCAGAGTTGAAAAGAATGTGCCTGAAGAATTTAGACAATTACAAGCTATTCAAAACAGAATTCAAGAAGTGGAATTTATCGTCAACGCCATTAAGAAAGCAAAGGAGTGATTGAATACTTTCGTGAAATGAGAACGAGAAGGATTTTACGAGCAAGCTTTGGGTTCATAGAACTCCGGTGATCTCAATTTGAACAAGTCGGAGAGGATTACACCTTCAAATTGTTAAATCACAAAGCGAACAATCCGTCTGAGCGGATTTTAACAATCATGACCTATTTGACCAGCAACCATCCTATACATTCCTTTCCAGGAGTACATTGTCAGTCTTTGAGAATGGGTGACATTTTAATAATCTCCATATAAATGACACAACATGCCATGACCTTACTTGACTCCATCAAGCCTTATTAGCTTAAATACTACAATCTTTGTTTACCATTACTTTAAATTGTGATTATATCTTTGTGCATGCGTTGAATGTCAAACACTCCTCATAATAAAAAAACAATTGACTTAATCTCCAGATATCCTGGTGGCGTGTGGTTTGTAATTTCAACCCAACCATCTCTCTTGAGGATTTGGTTCGAACCAGATTGAGAGAGCATTTGCCGAAAAGACATGGGGTGTTTATGCGCATTTGTTCAAAAAACGTCGATCGAACAAGCAATGCTAAGGTATATATATGAGCATGCATGTCAAAGAGGATCAATCCTTCAAATTGTGATTGAATGGTGCATTGAGTTTATTTTCATTTCATTTATACTTGGAATTCTCTACCACTGGTTGAAACACTGAAATGGATTGATCCAATCGAATTCACTTCATTTACAACAACAACAACAACTACTTCCAATTTTCTTCTTCAAGGTTAAATTCAGTATCTCCACCTGCAGCAACTCGTGAAGTGATATGTGCATCGCTGGCCCTTTGAAAGGTGTTTTGAGGAGTGGTGTTTGTATTGGTGCTAGGTGTTGTTGTTGTTGTTTTAGAAGTACTACTATTATTACTACTACTACTATCAGAAGTAGAATTCGATGATGATGAGTGACGTGCAGGTCTCTTTCGTTCAATTTTAGGAATGGTCGGATTCAGAGAATGCCAATCATGCACCTCATTGGGATTATTCACATTGGTATACACAATTTGTTCTCCATCATCTTTAGAGGCCACTTCTTCAGCAGCATTTTCATCCAACGATCCCTTCCAATACGTATCATACAAATTGACATGTTCTGGTCTTTCGTATGGAATTCCATAATGTTGAGTTAAAAAAAGTCTCTTTTCAGCCTCATTAATCTTGTCTTCAATTTCTTCGGGATTGGTCAAATCTTTATTGACCCGAAAGGCTTTCTTGGCTTCACTCAAAATGTATTCCTTTTCACGTTGAATTTCCGATTCGTCTTTGGAAAAGTCAAAGTGATCCTTTTCTTTGGAAATGAATTGTGCTTCATAGATTTTCTTGTGGAAGGCTGTGATGGTGTGATGATTGGAGAGTTTGTCCCACGAATTGCCGAGTTTGAGAATTTGGCGATAGAGGGAGAGAACGCGTTGTTGTTGGGGTGTGAAGGAACGAGTGGTGAACATTTTGTTGGTAATGATGTTCAAATAATAATAATACTAGAATAATGTAATTATTAATAATTCGGATCGGTGGTGTATACGGTTGTTAATATCAATTCAACAATCAACAAGGAATGGCTATTAAATATATACAATCAATTATACAATTATACAATTAAATAATTTAATGAATAACTATGAATTTGATGATGATGGTATTCACAATGATCAATTATGATTGAAAATTCTCAACGTCAATGTTCATGCAATATTTTTGTCTGTCAATATATTATGAATTACACAATCCAAAAGATTTAATGCATACATTTAGGAATTGTTCAATTAAGGTCAATTGATAAGAAGAAGAAGCACATCTTTCAAAACTTTTGCTCCATGGCATCATTCGTGAATACATTCACACACACTCTTTGAAATTTGCAAATTCTTTCTGTTCACAACACCCTTCGAAAAGAAGGAATTGTTCAATCTCTCTCTCTCAATTTTTACTTTCTCTCACCAGTCAACTTTTGCAATGAATAAATATATTCCGCATTGGCCAATTGCTCTTGTACCTTTCTCAGTAACACTGGATTTCTTCGCAAATTTTCATAGAAGGTTTTTGCGAGAAGAAACTTGGCCTCTGTAAAGTTTGGAGCCAACTCTTGATCCCATTGCTTGTCATTGATAAAAAGTGCGACCTTGACCTTCTTTTTTCCATCTTCATCAAAGTATTGTGTTAAAAATCGATATTCAATGTAGAATTTGTCTTTCATTTCAGGATGTTGCTGCAACAAGTTATGCAATAGTTGAGGGTAATGAACATCCTCTCTCAAAACTGTTGTCTCTGACTGAATATAGTGGACAATTTTAGGAATCATGACATTTTCAAAGAGTTGAGAGACCTTATTAAAGTCATACTGAGACTCTACAAGATACAGAATAGCTCTGACAGCATTAGCATTGGCAATAGTTTCCAATTGCTTATCAATGGGAATAAACTCTTGCGTTGTCAAGGACTCCTCACCAGAAGATTTAACATTTGAAAGGGTGTCACTGGTTGTCTCAGTTGATGATACTTGTGAGGTACTACTTGTTGTATTCGTCTCTTCCTTCATCATCTTTTCCTCCTTTGTTTTCAAAACATTCTTTGGAGCCTCCGCCAATAATCGTGAAGTATCAAACAATACAAATTCACTCAATCCAATCTCTTTTGAAATATGTTGCAAGACATCATTCCTCAATCGATTGAAATAATTAAATTGAATTTCAAACTCAGATCCTCTTCTCTCAATATTCAAAGCATCTTCCAAGAACCATCTCAAATTCTTCTCCGAAGTGTTATATCGCTGTTCTCTATACTTTAAAAACAGATACATGAATTTGTTGCAAAGTGTCGTGAAGAGTTGTCCTCCCATGGGTTGATATTCATCATTGCATTGTGCCAGAACACTACTTGGATCTTGTAGAGTACTACTACTACTAATGTTGTTGTTGTTGCTACTTGTACTAACACTATTATTGGTCTGAGATGTCGTCGTATAGATGGAAGGAGGAATAAAACTAATATGAGTCATAGCCTTTACAAATTGATCCAATGGTATCTGTTCAATACCAAGTTTCTCCAACAAGGAAGAAGCCTTCTTCATATATTCCGAGTCCATCAAATTGGAAAAGAAGAAAGTTTCTTCTTCAGTGAGTTCTTCTTTAGCCTTTTTGAATGGAGCAAAACGCTTCTCAATGAGTTGTTGAAGAAGCTGTTTGGTAGTCTTATTGACATCTACTTGAGAAATGATTTGATTGAATTGTTGAATGGAATGTTGTGTTTGTTCGGAATGTTCTTGATGAAATTTATGCTCAATTTGATGCTTTTTAGGAGTTGCTTCTTTCCGAGGATCATACTTGATTTTGATGATGGTGGTTTCATTACGTTCAGTTAAACTCTTCTTTCGGAACGAATGAAGAGAGATGGAAAAGTTTCTAGAGGATGAGGAGGAGCAACAGGAGGACAATGATAATTGGTTCGGGACATTTGTTATGATTGCCGTTCTAAATGATAAATCATGATGACGAAACGTCGACAGAGAGTAATGATGGAATTTCTTTGTGATTTTGTGCATTTTTTTGTTGAAAATATTTTGTGTTGATGATAAACGCGTGTGTCAAGAAAAATACAATGTCGAGAAGGGATATCAATTCTTACTTTTTAATGGACAAACCAAAGGGCATTAATGATAAAGTCACAAGAGCTAAGTGTCTTCTTCCAAATTCTGAACCCACAACGCTTAATATTAAAATTCCACCAAATATTAAATGTAACAATGCCAACACCCAACCAAAAAGTAAGAGCCACACAAGATTGGCAATCCATAACAAGATGCCATGCTTTTCTCGAGAGTTAAAGATTAATTCTCGATGTTCCTTAATACTTTTGATGTAATTGGATTTTTCTAAGGTTGAGGAATGAGGAATTGGAGAACTAGTCGATGACAGTCGATTGGAACTATTGAAATGTTGCATTATGACATGATTCACAGAATTTCTACTACTACTCGCACTAGCTAATAACTCACTATTACTCTCATTCAATCTTGATAATACATAATAATAAGTTTCTAATTTAGTAAATGGAAAGGACATGAATTTTGCAATTCGAAATAATTGCATGACACATGGCAGTGAAAAACAAAATCCATAAATGACAAAAATCAAACAAGCACTCAATGCATAAAAAATTGAGAATATTAATCCTCCACTCAATCTCCACAACCACTTTCTCATATTCACAATTAATGAATTTTCGTTTAACACTTGCATCATTTCCACAGAAATTTGTTGAGAATCTTCAAATGTCAAAAACGTATCTGTCACTTGTCGTCCTAAAAACTGTAATGCCAAATCACTCCAAACTGATTTGTGTTTCTCTGCAGAAGAATCATGTTGTTGCTGTGAAGATTCTTGATTAGAAGGTCCATCATCGTCCAACATTTTCAATTCATTTTGCAATCCATGTTGTGAATGATGAAAAGAAGTGTGTGAAATAATTTTCACATTCGGAATTCCGAGGTCAATTTCTTGCAACATGACATCACTCAAATCTGTGGTGGGAGTTTCCACTCGATCTCTCTGAATTGTTGTGTTTGTCATTATCTGTTCTTTTCGATATTCTTGAGATCTTGGAAGAGGTGAGGAGGAATGAGAAAATTCATAATGGTGAATGTGGTTGTTGTTGTTAAAGGTCGAATGATGAAAGGAAGATGTTGTTGATTCCAAAGTTGGTATTGTTGTGGTCTTGACAAAATCTCCTATACTGGTCATTCCGTCCTGTGTTGTCTCTTGTCCAAGTACATTTGGCAAATCATAGGGATGAGGATGCATAGTTATGGAGGACTCATGATTGGATTCATCCATCAGATACGAAGGATGGTCATCGAGAGAGGCAAAGGAATCTCGATATTCGTCGTCGAGCAGTATGGGTGATGGCGGTTGTGGTGGTGATATTTGGTGAAGTCGATCCTCTTCATGAGGATGTTGTTGTTGGTGCATCATCATGGCAGAAATAGAGAGCTATTGGTGTTAGGAGAGAGAAAATGTTTGAGTTGATTTTTTTTGGAGGCGGTTAGAAAAAAACGACTTTTTTGACAGCTGACGTTGTTGCAACGACATTCTGTTTTTATTGTGGCCAACTATTTGATATCGATAAAACCGAGACCACAACAATTTTGGATGAGGTACAACAATTCTCTTGAATTTTCTTTCAACGCCTTCCAATCTTTTTGCTTTTTAAATGCTCTCTCTATTTGTGAAATGTTGCCATGTCCAGTTGCGACAATGAATAGTGAATTTTCGGAAGCTTCCTCAAAGAGCTCGGAATAGAATCGATCAAAGTTTCCTAATATTCTCAATAGCTCATTTTCAAGTTTCTTGTGTTTCGTCGTTTCTTCTTCATTTCCTGTTTCTTGAATGAGCTGAAATAATTTGTTGACATTTTTTGCTTCGTGGCCATTTCCGGGAGCTCCAACAGGATCGTATTCATTCTTTTCATAAAAGTAACCAAGTTCGGAGAAGTGACTAAATACCAAGTCATATTCTGAGTTGGAAACAAACTTTTTTGATTTTTGACATACTTCCTCATCGGTTGAGCAAGGTATGGCATCAGAAAGAGAACCAGAAAGAATTCCATTCAAATTATTGGCACGATCGAGCATGACAGATCGCTTCTCACCATTACTCAAAAATTCGAACACATTCTCCTGTGCATAAAAATCTTTGGTTCTCTTCTCTCTTTTGTGGACGTATTCAATACCATACCTAAGTACAAACTTGACTAAATCCAACGCTGCTAAAGCATCTTCAATGCTGTCGTGTCCAATTTTCTCGGCATTGTTAAGTTGAATTTCTCGTGAGAGATATTTCATTGCAAGTTGTTTCAATGATTGCTTGTATTTCGTTCCAAAATTGGAGGAAGTGAGAAAAATGACTGAAGTGTCAATCACTCGTTTGTGACAAATTTTCAAACAGATCAAATCATTCTCAAGAGAATGGCCGAGTAAAATCGTATCGTGTGAAATGAATTCTGTCATTTCTTTCTGAACATCTTCGAGCGAAGTTTGTACATTTTCTAACATTTCTTTTGTAATTCCACTAAACATGGTTCGATAGTCAATGATTGGATCCTTTGGTTTCACTAATTTGTCGTAAACAACTTGACCATTTTCGTCTACGAAGGTTACTCGAGTAAGCTCATCTCCGTTCTTGGTAAGACACATCTCGCAGTCAAGTGCAAGAAGACGATGCTTCTTTACGGCACTTTGCCAGTTGGAGGTTGAAATGTAACCAGATTTTGTCAACTCCTCTTCACTCGAAAAAACTGGGTAATTGTTTTCTGAAAGTTCGTCACTGGAAAGTAATAAATCTTCCAATTTTGTTTTGTTTTCATCTTGTTCGGGTGTCTCAGTTCCATTTTCTGTCACTTCTGAATTATCAAGTTCAGGATTATTTTTAGGTAAATCCTGCAATTTGGTCGAAATTTCTTTCTCTGTCACAACAGAACTAACCTCTATGGTCGGTATGTGATGACTAGGGGATGATGAAACTGTGGTCGATTGAGATGATATTCGTTCAATCACGTTCAATGTACCACTCATGGTACTGAAACTGTATGATTTTCGAGTATTTTCAAGATGCTTGGTATTATTAGTGGTGACCGTTTTTTTGGTATTTTTTTCCTTAAAGAAAGAAATACTTCTCTTAAATAATCTGTGAAGAAATGTTTTGCGCCAATAATTGGCCGTTCGTTTCTCGGTAATCATTGATAAATTTCCTTGTTCAGCCGACCAAGGAGGATTGATTAGTAAATACGGTTGTCGTTTGGACGGTATTCCGTCTGGTATCACATACTTGTCCATAATTTTTGCAATATTTGGCATGTGTGATTTGTATTGTTCAAAAACCTCCTTACTCAGAGAATCAAAATGTAAAATGATAACCTTGTCAATGAGACCCATGTTCATAATATGTAACCATCTTGGAGTGAATAATAAAGCGTCATATGTTTCGTGATTATCATGTTGGTCCTTTTTTTGAAGTGTTGTGCATGAATGTCCCATGAGAGACCACAGCATGAGATTTTGAATATCATTCACTGTTAGAAATCGTTTTTTCAATTCCTTCAATTTGAAGGTAAGCACAGCTTTTGTATCACTCCCAAAGAGTGAACGTTGTTTTTCAATTCGTGAAAGTTTCTTTTGGAGAGGTGTGAGTGGAGCTGAGATGGATGAAGAATTTTGAGCTTTTTCAACTATTTGAGAAGTAGGAAATGAGGATGATGATGAAACGGCTGAAGTGGATTGTATTTTTCGCTTTTTTGGATATTCTAAATTTTTGTCATGTGTTGCAGTATTCGGATTCAACAAGGATGATGAAGTTTCGGATTCTTCCTCCTCTTGTAGTTTTTTACGTTTCTTTCCTTCATGATTATTATTATTGATACTTTCATGAGATTGGTTCGTTGTTGTATCATCAACAGTCTGATTTGATTTTATAGAGTCATTGTTTTCATCCTCATCGGAACGAGTCGTCATTGAAGCTTTTAAAAAATTAGCGACCCGTTCTCGCAAGTTACTACTATTATTTGGAGGATGCATTTTTTTTGAAGTGTTCATCATCTTGGTGAACTGTGATGGACTTGATGTCGATTTTTATTCATTTATTTAATTTTAATTAATTTATAAGAATGCAAATGATTAATTAATTAATGTGAACAATACATTATAATTATCATTCATGATGACTACAAATTATTTCTTGTTCCACCACTCACTTGCACTTCCCTTGTAACAAAATACATTTTCAAATCCCAAATCATTCAATAACTGAGCGGCTTTTTCAGCTCTTCCTCCCATTTTGCAATACACAATAATCTTTTTTGAAGACAGAGCTGAATTGGAATCACTTCCTGACAGTACTGATTTTGGTTTTTCAGAGACATTTCTCGATGCTCCATAGCCACTCGTTGCCAATTCAGAATGAGCATCCACCATTGGTTTATCAAATCCATACACATACTTGAATTGTTTGGCATCCATGGTCAACAAAGCTGGACCCAAATCATTCAGAGGAATGTTGTGAGCACTGGTGTGAATGGCAGGCAGATCGGCCGATGTAAACTCTTCATTCTCTCGAACATCAATCAAGACAAAATCTTGATCGGGAACTTTGTCTTTGAGTAATTGTTGAATGTCTTCCTTGTTGATGAAGGAGTATCGAAGAGAAAATTGTGAAGAAGAAAAACATCGTATTACGGTGCTGTTGTAATGATTGTTGTTGTTGTTGTTGGAAAGAAGCACTTCCTTGTTGTTGAGAATAAGAAGATCCTCCTTGTTGTTGAGGAGCTTGTTGTTGGAAAGAAGAACCATCACCACCACCTTGTGGTTGCTGTTGAATCTGTTGTTGATGTTCAATGTGTTGTTTGGGTGTGTTGTTGTCAATAATGAATATTGCCTCTTCAGAGAGGGAAGAAGTGCAACTCGAGTGCGAAGATGAGTGAAGAGACGGTTACCAATCATTTTTGTTTGATGTGGTTGTTGTTGCCGACGCGCCGCAATGTCGAAAGCTCACCTTACGAGTTTCCGAAAGTCTCTCAAATCTTGTGAGAGCTTGGTTTGGAACTCCATGTTGTCACACACCGTCGATGAGCAGAGATCACGGTCGTTCAAACCTCAATTCAGAAAGACGATCACAACATCAATTTTTGAAGGATGGTTAGAAAATGTTCTATCTATTGTAGTGTAGGAGACTCTTTGGCAATGACAAATACTTGTCCAGTTGTTTCGAATGAATATGCAAATTCACAACTCTTGCCTCGCGAGGTTCTTTCTTCGAGCCTTGTGATTTCGGTACCAAATACAGCTCGTTCAATCTTTTTGAACTTTCTTTCTTTGGCTCTCTCCACTGTAATTGAAATGGCCTTGGATCAAACAGTCTTGATTCTTGGTAGTAATTCGTGCCAGGTTGAGTGTGTGTTCCTGCAAACCATTGACCCAACACACAAGCATCAAACAACAGTTGAGATCGATCAAAGACACAATTTTGTCCCTTCTCAAAGAAGCGATCAGGCAACTCGACAATGTCTCGACTTGCCGAATGTCTCTTAGCAACAAATGCATAAACCATGGTCATGTCATTGAGATTATGTGTGCCTACTTCCATTTCTGCCTTTTCTGGTCCCAATTTGAAAATTGAAGAAATGTATTCGATGAGATCTCTCATGACCAGAGTGTTTTGAACAAACATGAATGAAACGACCGCTTGAAAGGGTTCAGCAAAAGGAACTCCAAACTTCACACCACATTCCAGAAGAGGTTTTAAAATTTCTTCCAATGGGACATAGAGGAGATTATCATTCTCAACATGAAAAACATTTCTTAGATTTTCGAATTTCATCACAGCGTACACATAAAACAATCGCTCAGTGGTAAATTGTACGAATTTCTGATTACCATCAATAGGGTTCATTTCACCCTGAACGAAAAAGTATTCTTGAAATTCCTTAATCAAGGGATCGGATTGCACTCTTTCATCATCATAAAAGAAGGGAATCAAATTAAAATCATGAATTTTCTTTTTCACTTCTGTTGTTAAGGCATTCCTTGATAATACTAAATAAATGGAAAGGTTAGGATTCAATCTTCTGGATTGTTCAATTGAGATCCAAATATATTCTTGATATTGAAAGCTATTTCCGATATTGGTATAGACCAGAGTAGGTTGTTCCTCCTGACTTTTCCCAGACGGAAAAGACTGATTATTCCATTGATTCGACCCTAGGACGATGATGACCACTAGAAGGGCATTCAGAACGAGAAGAATGAGGTGCGTTCTCTCCTTGAAGGCTTTACGCATTTTTCGTTGAGTCCCTCTTCAACCAGAGAAACATCATTTGAATGAAATATGAAATTGAACAAGGACATCTGAGAGCAAATCTCTATGATTTCAAGAGTGCAGATCAGTGTTCTTAAGAGATTCAGTGACTTTCAAAATAAAAATTATTGATATGATCAGGACAATGTAATTGAAAGTTCATTCTTTCCCAGGTTAGTATAGGTATAGTATTGAGGTTGGGCGTCGTGTGGGATTGCTCATCATGATTTTTGAAAGCTTTTCCTAATATGCGAGGAAAAATTTTGCTCAAACAATTGGTTGTTAGAGGATAGCTTTCATTGCGAGAAGGATGCTGTCAAATGTTTCCGATTTTTGGTTTTCATTTATTCTGCCCATTCTTTGTTTCAAGTACAACCAATGCTCCTTCTGATTCTTCTTTTGTGTTTATCTTTCATTCCAAATACCTACTCTGTGTAATGAAAAAACATTTACCACCACTTGTATCATCCGACGGCCGCAGTGTACGTGCTGAGGAAGGTCTTTTCGTGCTTGGTGCTGCACTTTGCGGTCGTTTTCGTAAGGAAGTATTCCCAACAACACCACTCGCCGATGAAGGTCTCTGTGCATTCTGAACAGCTCCAGCCGTGAAGGGACGTGTATGCTGAAGTGTTCCAGCATGCCGACCAGCAGGTTGATGAAACAACGACGACGACGACGTTTTGGAAGCCGAACCATTGAAAGGTAAATGAGCACTTTGAGGTCGTTGTGGTAGTTTCTTACTGTGGATGTGTGGATCACTCATGGAGGTTGTTGATGTCGTGGTAGCAGCACCAGCAGCAGTTGCAGTTGTTTCCAGTCCATAAATGTAACGGAGAGTTGGTGAGGAGATGCCCGCATGATGATGATGAGTGTTTTTCAGTCGAGGTCCAGCCGATTGAGGTCTCTTTTGTTGATGCACAATATTGGTTTGCACTTCGAGAGCTCGTTTCTCTCGTATCGCTTTGTTCATTCCTTCTTCAAAGTTCTTTTTGGATTCTTCTGTTTCTTTTAACCTTCTTTCCAAGTCGCGAATTTTGGAGTTTTTTGCTTCGATCGCTTGTGCCATCTTTTCGAAAATTAATTTAGGTTTGCTCTTAATATCAAAATCCGTTTTGAAATATTTAAGCCAATAGCCGTTGGCCATCTTGGCCAATTCTGTGTATGAATGTCCTGCCTTGTTTGGAGTAAATGCAATTAAGAGATTTTTAACAGCAGACATGACTTGATTGGAGTCACTAAAATCAGGTTCACCCAGCATGATCAGAGTATTTTGAGCTCCATTCATGTTATGCTCTCCATTCTTCATGTAAATGGTGGTATCACGATAGCCCAACTTTTCCACATCCTTTACCCACGTGTGCCACAAATCAATGACCGAATCACTCAGCACAAGATACTTTTGTCGATAGTTTTCACTCTGCTCTAACGTCTGTTGAATGTTTCTCATATTTGAAAGGACCTCTTTCAACTGATTTTGATCTCTTTCGATTTGTTTTTCGAGATCATTAATTGCTTGTCGGTGTTTATACTCAATATCAACCTTGTATTTTTCAAATTGTCTTTCGAGAGCAGCTTTTTGTTCTTGCGCTTCAAAAAGCTGTGTCAACGAATCGGCCTGTGCTTTTTCCAAAATTTCTATTCGCTTAATGACATCATATGGTGAATCAAAATTAAAATTTTTCTGAAGTGTTTCAAATAAGGGCTCATAATTTTCAAATAACCTCAATCGTTGCTCCTTTTCAATTTCTCGAACTGATTGTTTGTTCAGTTTTTGTCTCAACATCTCTATCGTGTACTTGAGTGATTTGTTTTCTTCTTGACATTTTTGACTAGTCTCTTTTTCCAAGTTCATTTGTTGCAATAATTGTTGATAGTCAGAGTATAACTTGTCGTGATGCAATTTAAAATTCTCGACTGTTTTTTCGTGATTAATTCTTGCCTCCATTGCCATCTCTTCCATCTTTTTACCCCACAAATGTTCTCTGAAATTTTCTCGACCTTTCTTTTTTGACTCTTCCACCCACTTTTGTTTTCTACTGCTCATGGATATACTTGAATCTGATCGTTTCGTGAGAGAGCCACCTGAAGGAGAATCTGAGTTTTGTCGATTCTTCACTGTATTCAATAATTTGGAGACTGTTCGCTTTTCGTCTTGTCTTTTTGACTCTCGCTCGTATTTTGCAATAGCACTGAAATTACCAGTTTTCGAAAGAAGTTTTTGTTCCTCCTTCTTAGCAAAATCAATAATTCCGTTCATAATATCCATATCTTCATCTTTCATTTCCATTTTTCTCTTCAATTCCGCCAATGCATCCAAGCCAATCGATGGAGGGAACCCTGAAGATGTTTTCAAAATTTTCTTGAGCTTTTTTTGTCGTTCCAATAATTCCTCGTCTTTCAGATCGCAAAATGAAGAATCCAAAACTGCTTGATTATCTTTGAGTTGTGTGGAGAATTTAGTATTTTTTTTTTTCATGCCGCTTTGATACGAAATTCTTGAGGGTTTTAAATTTACAGCTAATGGGTCATCCTTAGTGTGGTCATCGTCATTGCTGGGCGAATTAATTTCTCTATTATTAATGCTTAATATAACTCGTTGCTCCGATTGGCTGCGAGGTCCCAGACAATCTCTTCTCTCTGTGACAATATCTGAATAGTGGTGGCTTTTAGTAAGCGTAGAAGGTATCGTGTAAGCGGAATCGTGAACCATGTCACCATGTTTTTCATTTGTGACAGCTCGAGTCGTTGTTGAGGTTGAAGCATGATCATCGTCGGAACGAGAGGACATGGCTGTTGATGTCCGAGAATGCATGCCATCACAATTTTGGTCAGAGCTCTCATTAAAACTCAATTCGGAAGTACTTCGATGCCGTTGAGGTGACGATCGTAAATTGTTCGTCCCACTCACCACACTAATTGCAATTTTTTCTAAATCTTGCTCCTTTTTTGATAGGGATGAGGGAAGGCCCAAATCAAGAGGTTCATCGTCGTCTTCATTCATGATTTCATCATCATCGTGATGATTGATAATTTCTACATTCAATGCACCATTAATAAATGTTGCAGGTGTCCTCGGAGAAGATGTTTTCCAAAGCAACGAAGAAGAAGATCCGCTTTGAAATAATTGATAAGCAGAAGAAGGTTTCATTGTTGCGGGTGAGTTCGTTGAGGCTGGTGAATTGGTGTTCAAAAAATTCATTTTTTAATAAAAAGCGCGGTCCCGCCAAAAGTCGTAGTTGTTCTCACTATCCTCTTCTACTTATGTTCGTTATGAGAGATGTTTAAAAAAAGAGAATGGGCATGTTGTCGATCATGCTTTCTTACCATTTTGCTTAATGAGTTTTGTAAAACATTTGCACAGTGATGTTAGTGTTTGTCTAGATTACTAATGTGTTTCTCCTGAGCTTCGCAATAAGTGTTTGCAACGTATTTGGAAAATAAACACACTTGTAAGGATTCCGATACCTCACGTCGAAAATCGATTCCAGGGATGTCTTGTATTCCATCATAAAAAACTTGGCAATTTGCCAGTTCGGAACTTGTTCGGTGATTTTGGGTTCCGAGTTTCAAATTTTGATTGAATTTGAAAAAAAAATGCTCAACAACGGAATGAAGGCTATCGGTCGTCGTGTCTTGTCTAGCAGAGGCATCGTTGCCACTAGTGCCTCCAAGAGCAAGGCTTGTTCTGCAGCTGCTGCTCTTGTTTCCATGAATCATCACAAGATGTTTGAAAAGAAAAATAATTTCTCAACAAGCCAACTCTTTAGAAACAACTCATCCGACAAGAAAGCAGCAGCGGATGAACACGAAGATGTTGTTGCTGAAGAGGCCGAAGTGAATGAAGACATTCTCAAGGAAGAAGGTATTATTAGAGAAACAGAACACATTATTGGTGCAAAGGAAAACAAGACATTTGAAGCAGAAACCAAACAATTGTTGCATATTGTTGCCTCTGCTCTCTACACCGATAAGGAAGTCTTCATTCGTGAACTGGTTTCCAACGCTTCCGATGCTTTGGAAAAAGTCCGTCGATTGAATCAAGTCTCTCCCGATAAGGTGGATGATGCTTCCAAAGAATTAAATATTCAAATCTCTGTGGATGATAAGAACAATATTTTCATCATTCAAGACAGTGGTATTGGTATGACCAAAGAGGAATTGATCAAGAACATTGGTACCATTGCACACAGTGGTTCTCGTGCCTTTGTGAAGCAATTAAAAGACTCTGCAGATAGAGGTGATACTGGATCGAACATTATTGGTCAATTTGGTGTTGGTTTTTACAGTACTTTCATGGTTGCTGATAAAGTTCGTATCTACACTCGTTCCGCTCTCAAAGGTCAACCTGGATACTGTTGGGAGAGCACTGGAGAAGGTTCTTACACGATTTGCGAAGCTGAAGGTGTTGCTAGAGGTACAAAGATTGTCATTTACTTGAAGAAGAATGATAAGGAATTTTCATTCAAAGATACCGTACAAAAGATTATTCAAAAGTACAGCAATTTTGTCTCTTATCCAATTTTGTTGAATGGAAGTAAGGTGAATACTCTTGATGCCATTTGGTTGAAGAATAAGAATACTGTGACTCCAGAGGAACACAGAGAATTTTACAAATATCTTTCACACTTTGGAGGAGAGCCAATGTATATTTTGCACTTTAATTTGGACATTCCATTGAATATGAATGCTCTCTTCTATGTTCCAGATCATCATACTGAATCTTTGGGTATGGGTAAAATGGAACCTGGTGTCAATGTACACAGTAGAAGAGTCTTAATTCGTGCCAAACATCCTGATATTCTTCCTGATTGGTTACGTTTCATGAAGGGTGTTGTTGACTCTGAAGATTTACCATTGAACATTTCACGTGAACATTTACAAGATTCTCCACTCATTCAAAAGATCAAGTCTGTATTGGTCAAGAGAATTACTAAATTCTTTGGAGATATGATGAAACAAGATCGTGACAAGTATATTGCTTTCTATGACAAGTTTAACAAGTTCATTAAGGAAGGTGTTGTCACAGATTACATGTACAAGGATGAAGCAGCCAAACTTCTCTTATATGAGTCCTCTGCTTTGAAGAAGGGAGAAAAGACCACACTTGATGAATACATTAGTAGAATGGGAAGTGAACAAAAAACCATTTATTACTTGATTGCTCCAAACAGAGAATATGCTGAAGCATCTCCATATTATGAAGTATTCAAGAAGAAGGGTATTGAAGTTTTGTTTGGTTATGATGGACCTGATGACTTTGTTTTTGGATCTATTGGTTACTTTAACGGTAAAGAATTGAAAGCTATTGACAGAGCAGAATTAGAAGATGAAGAGTTGCAAAACGAAAAGACTGAAAACGAGCTCAATGAAGATCAAGCTAAGGAATTGTGTGAATGGTTCCAAAACTCACTCAAAGACCGAGTTTCAAGTGTTAAAATTTCCAAACGTTTGTCAACCACACCAGCCATTATCAAGAATCCAGAAAATGCTGCACTTCGACTCATTCGAAAAGTTCAAAATCAAGACATTTCACTCTCTCCACAACAAGTTGAAATTAATCCTCGTCATCCAATTATTCTCAAGTTATATAAGGCTAAACAATCCAATCCAGATTTGGCCTTGCTTGTGGCAGAACAAGTTTTTGATAATGCCCTCATTAGTGCTGGTTTATTGGACGACCCAAGATCTATGGTCAATCGATTGCAATCATTGATGGAAACAAGTTTGAAGAATTTGTAAATGCTCAGCACATTTCTTGAGAGATGAATCATTGGAAATAAACATTGAAATTGCATTACCACACTGCCACTTTTGGTAATCAATATTGCTCTCGAGTAGATTAATGGCATTCATGCAGTAAGAATGTGGTTGTATGGAGGCGCATGGAAAAAAAATGTTCAAATCACAGCCTGAGGCATTTACTTCTTCTCATCAATCATCCACAGCTCTTCAAATATTGGATGTTTTGGAAGCATCAAGCTCCGAATACCTATTTACAAGTGTGGCTATTTCTTCTCATCATCATCATGAAGAGCCTTTTTGTGAGAAGAATAGAATCGTCAACAGCACGACAACCACAGCCCATACAAAATGGAAATCATCCAGCCTTCCCAACATCAAGCAACATACAACAACATTGAAAGCTCTCAAAAAACCACCCGCTCAGTCGTATCCTTCTTGCACTATGTTGATGGCAGGTGGGGAAAGTTCTGGACTGGTTTCAATTTGGCAACTCTCTGAAGAGAAGGGTCAATTGTTGAATCGCGAACCTATTCTACTGCTCGCTCACAGCGATGACGAAGTGATGAGCGTATGTTTTGGAACCAGAAAGAAGGAACTATTTTGCTCAGCCTCCAATAAGGTGATTAAATTATGGAATATTTATGCTTGCCTGCAAGGAGTTCAACAAGACGGAGGTAAGGTTTTTTAGTAAATTATTTGGATAAATAGAATTTGCCAATATTCTCCTCATGAAACATACTTGTGATGTTTGTGATTATCATTAGTAATTATTGGAACATATTTAGGAAATGTGACATTTGTCAAGTTCAGCGATGATGACAATTTGTTATGTATTGGGTTGGAGGAAACAATTCTTATTTATCACATCAATGAAGGAAGAGTAATTTTGCAATTGGATGGACATCACTGTCCTGTCACGGAAATTATTTTTTTGCAATCTTTCCCACATTATTTAATTAGTATATCTGAAGATCGAACATTTAAGGTAGGTACGAATTGAATTAAAACTTTTTGTTTTTCTTTTATTTCGATCATTATTCAACTAGATATGGGACATTCGGGAACGAAAAGTACTTTATAAATCGGGAGTTCTATCACCATATCCAATCATTTGTGTTTGTGAAGAACCTGACACAAACAGATTCTTTTTAGGTTTTACGAATGGTATCATTCAAGTTTATGAAATTAGTAACGACAAAAGCTCTCAGTGCTTGTGGGTAAAATTATTGCATGAATTTGACCTTTCAAAGAAGGTAAAAAAATTTTTAAAGCCAGAGTGTAAAAAACCCATTCCAACGTTTGAAATCATTAGTAGCGAACCTGTGTGGAAGCAACAACATAATTTCATTCAGCAACAATTTCGTGAAGATGAAATTTCTGACTCGGATCAACAGGAAATTGATGAAGAAATTTATGTCATCAAGATGAATTTCTTCAACAAAAACGATTTAAATTTTATGATGATTTGCAGCAGAACAATGGCTATTGATATTAATTTATCTTCTTTTGAAATTAATCGGATATATAATATTTCAAAATTGACAGCAGAATGCCAGGACTTGTTTCACACGTTTGCGTGTAAGTCAGTAGATGACTGTACCACAAGATTAATCGCAGCAAGTGCTGTCAAACCACATATTTGTGTGATGGATGTTAATCACCAAGCGATCGATCTGAATATTTTGAACAGGCAAACAGAGGTGACAACAACAACGCAAGGAAGCTCAACACCTAATGGAACATCAAATGAACAATCTTCTGAGATTAGCTCTATAACTTATCATTCTGAGTTACCTGTTTACTTGAAAGGAACCTTAACGAAAATCACACCCAACACGACAACCACGAAAAAAGGTAAGCTTTTGTTGACAGAGGATTGCTGTTAAGAGAAAACTCAAACATTTGCTGATAATGAACTTATAATGAATCAATATCAAAGGTCTTTTGAAGAACCATCCAACCACATTCACCAATCGCATCAAATCTTCTGGCTATTCAGAGGCTCCATTTATGCACAAGAAAAAGTCTTCCTCCTCAAGCACTGGAACTTTGAGATCAACGAAAAGAGAACCCATGATAGATGCTTCCTCATTGCCACACTCCCCACCCATTCATCTGTCATGTGATGTTAAACTCCATTCATCACCAATTTTGTGCCTCTCTCTGTCTCCAAACAAAGAAAACCTTTGTACTGGATCTAACAGTGGCCTGGCTCTCCTCTCCAAATCACCACTCTCAAAATCTACTAAAGGAATACCTTTGGAAAAGCATACAAATTCTGTGACAAATGTGAGCTGGTCTCTCACATCCAAGTTAGTACTCACTTCAAGCTCTGATTGTAGTGCAATTATGTGGAAAAATGGAAAGAAAGGAATTGAACCAGTGATTCATATGAAAACTATTTTAGGAAATATCAAAAATAGTGGCACAGATGTTAAGAAAATGGAATTGGAGTTCAAATCGTCTGTGAACAATGCGCAGTTCTATCATCAAGACAAACTTGCCACTCTCTCGAGCTCCAACAAGCTCTACTTTTACAAATATTACATTCATAAGGAAAACAACACAGACCAAAAGTTTTTAAAAAAGTAAGTTTTATTACATTTTGCGAATTTAACATTTGAAATTTACAAACCTTTCAAATTACAGAAAAGTTGAAAACCACAAGTTCAAACTATCACATGTATTCGAAAGCAAGCAAGCTCAAAAAATCTCATCTTTAGCATGTCCAAATGTTTATCTTTCCAATTATATTTTAATGGGTTACTCTAGTAAGAGTTTAGAGTTGTATGATGTTTGTAAAGATATGGTCGTGAGGTCGATCGAGTCGGCACATGAAAGACCCATTCACACAATTACGCTAAATAATTCTCCAAATGCTTCCAGCGATTCCATTAATTTATTTCTTACTTCATCTGTGGATGGATGTGTGAAATTATGGGATCTTCGACAAAAAGAGTATGTTGTTTAATTTCTAATTCACTTGTTCATTACAATAATTTTAACTTTTGAAACTTAACTCAGCTATGTGAGAAGATACAGTCAACACAAAAATTCCATTCACACCATTGGATTGGATTTCAGTCCTTGCATGAGATATTTAGCATCTGGCAGTGAAGACCGTTGTGTGTACTTGTATGATTTGACCACTTCAGAGAAGTGTGTCGAGAAAATCATTTCATGTCATTCCGATGTGGTGAGTGATGTTGAATTTAAAAATTATTCAACATTATTGAGCTGTTCATTTGATGGGAAAGTGAATACTTACACATGTTCTCAGACCTCAATCACAAGTAAATCGTCTCCACTAAGGGTGTAACTCGCTGATGATTTCAGCTAACCTCAGTTTGGCACGTACTTGTCATCTGTCATTTGTCAGTTTTTTTACACCAAAAAAAATGTTCTCCAAACCAAAGACCATTCACTTCAAAATCAACGAAGCTCAAACCGAAGAGGTCGTCATGAACCCCAAGGAAGACCTCTCCGAAATGTTGAGTAAAATCGCTTCCGCCCATCAAACCATTGCACCTAGTACAGGTATGTTTCAGTCGATACAATTTTTTGCATCGATTGATTAACTTTTATGGTTGTCATCCTCATCACGTGTTGATGGTCGACATTCCACAATTACTTGTCATTTCACTACCAACATCACCACCACAACAACAAAACAAATCGAACAATCAATAATGATCACAACCAATAATCACAAATCAAACCAAAATCAAACACAACAGATGAACATGTTCTCTTCGTGATGGGTCATCCCGAATTACTTGTTCCATGGCAAACCATCACTAAAAATCTCCTCAAAGAACAACTTTTATTAGAAATGAAACCTTTCTGGTATCCAAAAAAGAATTCTTCATCGAATGCATCCTCTTCTTCGAAAAATCAGATCAAAAAAGTCAGAACGGATAAATCGGATGTGACTGATCGAGTGTTTGGTGGTCGATTGGAACAACATTATTATTTAGAAGATGACACCAATCCAAAACGATTTTTAAAGTTACCTCCAATCTTGTACAAAATTTTTGATTTTTTGACAAGTGACCGTGCTGTGAGAAGTGTGGGTTTATTCCGAATGTTGGCGCCTTCCAGTCAAACCTTGCAATTAATTGAACAATTTAATGCCAAACAAAAAGCAGGAGATAATTTCAACTCGATTGTTTTTGATAACACGACCGATCCAAATGTTGTTGCCAATTTGTTAAAAGAATATTTACGAAATTTACAAATTCCATTGTTGCATCCAGTGACATCCTTTATGGAAATTTCACAAATTCAAGACACAGACAAACGACTTGTGGAATTTATGAAAGCATTCAAAAAACTCGATCACAATATTTATCGAAGAGTATTTCGTGAATTAATTGAAGTGTTGAATGAATTTATTTATCATTCACATTTAAACAAGTTAAATTCTCGAGTTCTTAGTTTATGTATTGGTCCCTATCTCTTTCAACAACAGAAAGATCAGTCCATTCAGTCACGAAGTACCAATTCTCAATTTTATTACAATATTATTGGAATGTGTATGGAACATTTTGACAAGTTGTTCACAGAAGGTTATGATTATAACACACTTGAAGGAGGGTTTTCTGATGATGCTGCTGGTGACAAGAGAAGTGGAAATACACTTGCTGCATTTTTAGAAAAGATGAAAGATAAGGGTGGTGTTTCGAGTGCTGCCAATTCATTCCTTTCAGATGTGACTGGAAAAAAAATCGAAAATTCAGAGCAAGATCCATCGAATTCTTCAGCTGTAGTATCCAACTCGAATGTTCCTGGTACCAATTCGACACCAGGTGATGACATGAGCGATGTTCAAGATAAATGGAGAGAATATGTGGAAAGTTGGAAACTCAAATATAAGAATGAAAAAGAAGAACATGAAAAAGCACAAGCTAAATTGGATGAACTGAAAAAGGATTGGGCTAAAGAAAAGAAGCAACTCGAAGATGAAATGCAACAGCTCAAAATGCAGCTTAGTAGCAGTGACATTACAGAAGATGATGAAATTATTCAACTCGAAGAAGAAAGAAAGAAGCTCATCCGAGAAATCGAGAGAGAAAGAGAACGTTATAAATTGGAGAAGGATTCACACGATGAGAGAATGAAAAAGATAAAACGAAGACAATTGTTGGCCTTGAAAAAGATGGGCATTGAACCAACCATGGACGATGCCACCAATAACAAACTTTCTCCAGAATTCTTTAAATTGAGAAGACAAGGAGTCGCTGCTGTCACATCGTCAGATCAACAACAACAACAACAGGAAGACGATTTGGGATCTGTTTCATCAACCCTATCTTCGTCAGCCACTCGAACAACGGTTGGAAGTAAGATTCAGGTGAATGATCGATTTAAAAAGAAAAAGTAGAACTAGATTGTTAATTACCACTTTTTAGTAGAGGAACCAAAGTTCAAGAAATGAATATAATTGTTGTTAGATTTTCAAAATTTCTCTCAAATTTTGAGTTTGGGCTGAATAATAAACAATTTTTCCCATATTTCTTAATTGTCCAATAACCTCAGGTTCTCTTTCAAAACAGTTATGGTACAAGCTCAAAACACGCAATGATTGCAAATGAGAAAAACACTTTTCGTATGAAGGAATGCACTTCAGTTTGTTGTGACTCAAATCTAGCATTTCCAAATTTTTCAAAATCACACGGAACACTTCTTCATTATCTTCACAAATTTGTTCAATCAAGTTGTGACCCAATCGAAGGTCTACCAACTTGGTTGATCGTTCTGCATTGGTTTCAATGGTCACTGTGGGCGAGACTGTCGAAGAGGATTCTGTTGGAAGAACTGAACGATGATTGAGGTTTTCGTTATGAGGGTCAGTAGTAGTGGATTCGGTTGTCGATTCATGTGTCGTCACTACCATTGTATCTAATGGCGTCTCAGACTTGGTGTCACGAATTGGAGATTTGGGAAGTGATTGGATCTTGTTATATGATAAATTTAAAATTCTTAATTGTGGTAAATTGGTAAAGAGTTCAATTGGAATTTGTTCAATGCAGTTATGGCTCAAATCCAACTCAACCATTTCATGAAGGTTAAATTTTACGAGTGACTCCAAATTTTGAATGTAATTCCATTGTAGTTCAAGTGTGATTAACTTTGAAAATTGGTGTGACAACTTTTTTGTGCATGTATCCTCAGTCATGTGTTGTACAAGTTGTCCTTCGATACTCGCATCCTCCAACTGTTCTTTTTCTAACTCTTGATATAATTCATATTTTTCCAATAAAAACTTGGGAGGAAAATCAACCATTTTCAAATAATTGAGTGAAACAAAACTGGGATGATCCTTATCATTATTGAATATCTGATTAAAGACGTACTGTTCAAACATTGGTCCACTGAATGATTTTCCAATATCTTGATAGAGCTGAATTTGTGTTAAAAAACCAGTATTTGGAGCAATGCAACATCTTCGCTCTCGAACGTATTGATAGGCCTCTTCGGCGTTCTTGTCAAACTTTTTCATGACATAAGCGATGATTAAAGTTGCAGAACGTGACATTCCTGCTGAGCAATGAACAAGTACATTACTCTTTGGGTCGGAGTCCAAACAATCGTCAATCCAAGCAATGACTGTATCAAAATATTGAATGATGTTCGTTTTCTCTTCGTCAGTTTCAGAAATTTGAAAATAGTTCTTAAATATCTTTTTTCGTTCAGTTTCATCTGGAAATGGAGTTATAGTATTCACACAAAGGACAGAATCAATGCCAAGTCTTTTCAATTCTTCTAAATTGGTCGCTGCTGAAGATGAACCTAAATAGAGTCGATCTGTAATAAGTTGTGGAACTCGTTGCATGTGACAAATAAATCTCATGGTTTCGTGATGATGATGCGAATGTGAGGAACCTTTTCGAGTGAGAACTTTGGAGAATGAAAGTCTAGCCTTTGGAGAATTTTTTCTTGACGAAATTATTAACAGGTGATGTGAAATCGTCATTTGGTGAGAGGTGAGTCTTGTCTCGTCCTGTAATGTATTTCAATTCTGTGGGAATAGAGGTGTTGAGATCGATGTAATTTTCTTGTACATTGAGTGTTAACAATTTGTGTTTGATAAATAGAGTAGAAAAATAGTTGGGAATGGAACGGAGCTTGTTTTCAGAGAGATTGAGAATTTTGAGAGGACATTTTTCGCTTGCCAACACAAAAAATTCTTCTGGTATGCACTCGATGAGGTTGTGACTCAAATTTAACGAGGTTAAATTTGGAAACTGGGCCAATAATTCGATTGGAATTCTGGTTAATTTACAGTGGGTAATTTCAATCATGTGAACATGTGCCGAAAGATAACCTTTGACAAGCGATAGATCTTCTCGAAGAATCATGGAAACCAACTCTAATCGAATACTGTCATCGATGGATGAGTATAGATCAAGGTTGAATAAGTGTGACATTTCCAAACCTTCGAATGGAGGTATAGGGTGTGTGTTTTTTGTATCAGTCCTCGTCGTTGATGTTTCTCCATTCGAACTGCTACCATTGTGAACAGTTGTGACAACAGTTTCATCACTCTCTTGTTGTTGTTTTGCATAAAAATCCATGATTAATTGTTTCATTGAATTTGATTGCAGCGTGTCCATCACGATATTCAGCGAGCACTTTTTAAAATGTAAAATTTTAACGTGATCTTGTCCACTTTCCATACTTGTTAATGTATTGGCCGATGATAAAGATATTCGTTTTGAAAGATCATCATCAGAAATTGCTTTTTCAAATAACGAGAATACATTGACGAGCTTCTTCAAAAAAGATTTCTCATTCCATGATGACAACGATGATGAATGGGTTGTTGTTGTTGTTGATGATGATAATAAATTAGAATGAGCCATCGTGTTGTTAAAAATGGTTTGGTTCACTATCATGTTTCCGTTATTATTAATTCCATGATTATTATTCGTCATTGTAGAAGGATCGGAAGTATTTCCTCTACTACTACTGCTGTTCTTCCTCTTCTCTGACAAGAGAAATTTCGAGGCAAACCACCACACGAGCAGTGGAACAGCAGCCGTTGACACCCACCAACAACAACTCAAGGTCAACATTTTTTCCGTAAATTACAAACCTTTTCAACGAATGGAATGATCGTGTTACTGTGGATTCCGATAAAATCTTTAACCTTTTGGTGTAAATGAAGTGATGACGATTTGTTGTGTGTCCACCTCTCTCCGAATATTTTCCGTTTCAAAAAACACTGAATTTCATGAGGATGAGATTTCATCATAAAAAAAAATTCCAAATCGGATTGTCATCCTTTATTTTGCTTGTGATTGGATTCTCAAAGAAGTTTGTTCAACAAGTGAATTCACGCTTGTTGTGAGCTAAAGTTTTGTAGTTATCCGATCAGAGTTGAGTCTTGTCGTTCATCAAAAACGCGTTATATTAATTATATTTGAAAATGCAGAATACGTTGAAATTTCGTTATTCCGAAGAGAATATTTTGCAGAGCTTTTTACCGTTTTTGGACAGTCATAACTATTGCTATTGCTCGTTTATGTTTACCACATTTCAGCAAATTATTAGACAAAAATTAATACCTTCCAGTGTGATCAGGTAGGTAGTGTTATATGTGTTTTTTGGTTTATATTTCAACTGTGATGTTGTCATCTTTGTATAATTTATTATTTATGAAAATTGTGTGACAAAAAATTTTGTATGTTGGCATACATTTATGATGGCCAACAACAAATGAACGCCACAATTTCACATCAACAATTATTACTATTGTTTGTGGTTCATGTATGGCTAATAACTACAAAATTATGATGACACACAGAATCAAAGAATGGATGCTGATTAGTTTCAAAAAACTGAAATTCACAAAAGATATATCACAATCTCTTTTTCACTTATTTCAAACAAATTATAGATGTTTCTCACTTCCAAACGAAAATGCTGTAAAATTGGAACCTTTTTTTATATATGTCTATCTTCAAATGTATACTTTTGAAAAATTCATGTCACCCAAGCAATCACCCAATTTGGAGCCATCCTTTAAAGAACGAAATTCTAATGTGGATATTTATGAAGTTTTTAAACATTGTTTGGAAGATTTACTGTGGCTTGTCTCTGACAACGATGCTGGAATGTTAACTGCCTCACATATCAATCATTTGGCAGTATTTTTGTGTGAAGAAAAGAATTTCATGTCTTTTAATATTGCAAAAGCATTTCCTTTCTGGTTTTCATCAGAATCGACACCTACTCACAAACAATCATCTCCTCAATCAAAAAAGAGTTATTCAAGCAGGAGTGCGTCACTAAATACGATAAGAGACGAGAGAATGTTGGATCCTGAGCTGAGTGTCATGGTGAGAAATGACGACCACTGTGAGGATGAATATATGAACGACATAAGAAATTCAATCATGGATGACGAAGCAGAATTCATAACCAGACAATCAGAAAATGCTTCAAGAGACAATTATCACCATGTTGATCCCTCTCAACCTGTAGAGTTAAATGCTATTAAGAACTACATTTTAGAAAATTTAGAAAGAGGAAAACTTCCTTACCATCTCTCGATTCGTAATATTTATTCAAATTATGTATTCTACAATCAAGAATCTGCAACCACAGACACATATTTTGAAATATCTGACATTTCAGATCAATCCTATATTTGTATATTACAACCTCATATTCAAACCATTTGTGTGAAAAATTGTAGAGATTGCACACTGGTTTTTGGAATTGTGAGAAATATTATTCATGTCACAGTACGTAGAATCCATGTTTTGTTTTTATTCGAAAATATATTCAATTATCCAATAGAATTGTCATCATGTCAACATCATCTGTATCACTAATGCCATCAAAATTTCATACAGCTCGAATTGCACCTTCAACCTGTGTTGTAACAATAGACCCATTCTATTCACTTCTAATTCGAACCTTAAATTTGCTCCATACAATACAACCTTTGAATCAGTGACCAAACAATTACAACATTCAGGAATTGATCCAACCATTAACTACTTTTCTGAACCATTTGTAGTCGATTTAGAATCTATACATCAATTACAACAGCAAGGTCATTCCATGAACAGTTCATCTAACAATAGTTCCATGATTGTGGACACCTCAAATTCTCCTCTTGTTTCAACGACGACCTCTCCCACGACAGTTCACATGTCATGCACCTCATCACCTTCCTCCACGATTGCATGGTCCTCCACTTCTCCATCATCTTCCACTTTTTCAACAACGAGCTCTCCTCGAAGCCATTCGAATAATTCCTCTCCTTTAAGCTTTTCTCCAAACTCCAACCAGCATCAACAACATCAGCAACACCATTCATCGAATTCTATCATGACATCACCACCACAACCACCACTACATGTATCTCTCATACAATCTTCACCTCCACCATCACCCAATCATTATCAAACAAAATCCAAAACTCAACAACAGTTGTACTGTCCATCGGTGTTCTCAATTCTTGATCCCTGTGAATTTCATTTACACTTCATTCCATTTGAGAATTATCATAACAACAACAACAGTAATAGTAGTAGTCCTCTAAATAATTCCAGCACTAAGAACACTGGTACGAATAGTAGTAGTAGTGGAGTATTAACTATTTCTGAAATTCTCAAAAGGATTCCAAGTCCTCTTCCAAGAGAGTATCAATTTGAAATTCAGAATCGAACGAAGAGTATTGCCAATTTGTTTGATCATATCAAGCAGGTGGCACAACGAGTCTCTCAACAATATTCTCGCTCACAGCCTTCCATCACTCACCCTTCTCCAACCATTTCATCAGGGATCATTCAAAACAAAATCATGGACTTTATGAATCGAAAATTTAGAGAGTGGTTGGCACAGAGTGGGTATGACAAGGAATATAAAGTTTTCACGAATGGACAAAATGTTGTCATTCAACAACAACGTAATGCAGCTCGTAAGAGAAGCAGCAGTGGATTTCAAATGAATGACACTTCCAAATCACAAGAATGAGTAAAGTCCGAATCGGGATGAATTTTACAGCCTTAACAGTGATTGAAAAAATGATCTCGAACGCGTCTTCTACTAGAACGCAAGAAGAAAATCCAACCATAAATCAAGGGCGCAATGTGGAGAAGGAATTTTTGGAGCGGTTTCAACCGATCGTTGATTCAAAACTTCGGGATTGGGATTTGGTTCAACTGATGGGGTCGGTAGGTGAGTTAATGTTTAAGGCATGCATTAAGTACGAACTTGCATTTAAGCGAACATTACCATCAAACACTTTTCTGCACACTCTATTGTTTGGATGTTTAAACATGAATGGCATATTACGAATAACTTTCATGAAATTGAGGAGTTTGTAAAGCATTTCATCACGATATTGAATAGAGGAAGTTTTACGAAATGCAGACCACATATTTCAGTTCAAGGTTATGTGCGCACGGGAAAAACCATTCTTTCGCAATACGTCCTCCCATATTTTCTTTCCTTGGAACTGCTTCGCACACACAATCCCTACACCAAGTTTAATGTGGTTTATAAGCACCATCTTTGGTTGAAAAACTCTTTGATTCACACTTCTCACAAGACGTATCCTGTTTTACGTTCGTGGTTTGTGATGAAATCCAAGCTTTGAAACCAGAAGAGCTCAACTTGATGAAAAAGTTTTTGAAATCAAGATTCCTTCCCAACAACATGATAAGTATTTGGACAGGCTCAAGCGCAACTGTTCAAAGTTATGGCCCAAGTTCCATTTAACGGCTTTTCTTGCTATGATGACAATTTTTTTTACACCATTCCAACAACTTTTGTACTAGACATGGTTCGAGACACCATTGTATTTGTAAACCATCTTCATAAGGATTTGATTTTGTTTGGAAAGAAAAATTTTGAAACAATTTATGCTTTCTTAGGTGTGTTGCATTTTAGTTACGTTCGACAGATTGGAAACGTAATGGTGAGCCATAAAACTGGTTTAGAGGAAGCCCTTACACAATTGGTCCATAAGGTATATTCAATATATGACAGAGATCTCAAAGAAACTATTAATCAGGCAAGCACCGAAGATCTTTTAAGCCTGATATTATGCTCATCAAACATTGAAAAACTAGAACCCTTGTTGCAAAGTAGCAAAATTTGCTCGGCATTCTTCTGGAAAATCAATTCGGCCATGACTTTTAGAGACGTTTTGATAAAGAAGGTAAGTTGTTGAAGAATGCTAGCCTTTGGATAAATGACAATACTTTAGTACCTCTATTGGAATATTGAGCGACAAGGCAACATGTCGTTAGAGAATAATTGGTTATTCGCCTATCAGTTACTCTTGCCATACATTATTTTGGGAGAAAGTATTAAACACGATATAAATGATGAAGATGTCACCTATTTGCATAAGGTGGTTAGTAATGAGCAGTTGTTTTTGAAAGAATTGGCGAGCTCATTTCCAAAGGCCGTTTCTATTGGTGGTCAAGAAGATCCTTTAGGTGCACTTGCGAAATCTCTTAGAGGGATCCGAAATACTTTGAGTCATGAGCATCATCAAGCAGAGAATATTAAGGCTCTTATGCTCAAATATTGGTTCAAGGACGACAAATATTTGTTTTTGCAGACAACTGGTGACTTGCTTTCATATAATGTCAAGTCAAATTCACCTCGTACCAAGAAATAACTGATCTAATAAACCTTAGGTTTCAGGAAAGTTCCAAACCTGTTGCTCAGGTTTAAGAATGACTTTAACAATATCAGTAGAGGTAGAGGTTTTGGATGCAGAAGTAGTTGATGAGATAATTGTTCCAACAGCATTACTAGAGGAAGAGAAGGATTTAGTGGTATTAGATTGGATAGCACTAGATGGATGTGGATCTTGACTACTGTTGGATTGGACATGAATACCAGCTGGTTGTTCGTTTTGAATAGAAGAATGCAACAACAACACCAGGAAGGAGCTATGAGATATTAATATCTCCTTCGCCTGAAAAAGGTTGTTTCGGAGATTTCAACGAATAAACAGATTCTTTACGAGTAAGACAACTTGTTTAAATCTTTATCCTTTGAGATGATTGATAAGATAGAAACGAAACCTCAGTTTAGGATTCTTGAGGTTTGGTGTCAGGAATTCCATTTTTAAACTTAAAAAATATCGATTAACGAACAATGCCACCCCACAAACAGAAAAAGCAAATAGGAGGTGTGATGGATGAGGATGATGAAGAGATAGTGGAAGCTCTTCCTCATTCTGATGAGCGAGATGAAAAAAGAATGAAAGAGCGAAAATCTAGAAGAACTTTCGGAGATTCAAAATCCAAAAGAAAATATGGTTCCGAAACTCATACCGAATCAATTTTGGGTGAGAAGAAAGCAAAGAAAACAAAACAAAGCAACTCAACATCGTATGAACAGATCAAAATCTCATCATCTTCTATTATGGAGGACGAGGAGGAGAAATCATCGAATCCTTCTTCATCAGGTGTTGCTTCATCATCAGATATTAATACATCACCACAATCAATCACTCATTTAAATCATCCTACTCAACCACAACAACAACAAGCGTCCACAGTTCTTCTCTCCTTCAACAATTACGATGAATGGACAACGGAAGAAGCTGCTTCTCTTCTTCGTATGAAGAAACGTGAAGGTGGAGCCTCATTGTCCGTTGTGAAAGTGAAGCCTCTATATAGTGCTGGTTTTGATGGGACTTCTCTTGATAACATTGTAAAGGATATCAAGAGGCATGATGTAGACTTTGCTATTGCCTCCTTGTCTCAAAGCAAAGACTATACTCAAGTTCCTTCAAGCACTTGCAAGACTGTTGTTAATTGGGTCAACGATACATTAATACCCAAACTTTTTCGTTTGTGGGACAAGGATCAAGTGAAGTCTAAATTATGTAGACCCAAATCAAAAGGAGGTGCTGCTTTAGATGGAGAAAAAGTTCAAACATTGTACGAGGAAGAATTTGATGGATCATCCCTCTTAGATATTTCTAACTCAGTTGAGGAGGCTAAACGTCTCGGCAATCAATGGTCTGCAACCGAGATTGTGAAAACAGTGCTACAAAAAGAAATTGATCTATCCACATGCGAAACTGTAGTCAATTGGGTTGTGCATGAGTTGATAAAAAAAGATAAGATACAAGTAACACTATATAACTTTGTTTCAGACGGTAAGTGACTCGAGGATTTAGTTGCACATTAATTTCAACCATTCCAGAAATAGAATATAAACTCGACAATTATGAATACGAAGAAATTGACGGAGACAAAATAGATAGAAAGTATATACGAAAATTAGCTTTACACCAAGAAGAATTATTATTTCTCAGTGATTTAAGCAAGTATAATTTAAAGGACTTAACCGCTCCGTTCCCAAAAACATCGGATCCATTGCGTTTTAATCTGAAACATCGAGAAGACACCATCAAACAAATATTACAAGTCGGCGCAAAACATCACGAAATCTATTCTTTGACCAAAAAGAGCAAACAACAATTATGTTTTTTCATTGCAAAAGGTGGCAGTGGCAGTGGAAAAACACGTATCCTCACAGAGATTCCCAATATTCTTCGCAATGGAGAATTGGATAATATTTTCAAAAACACTAATATTATTTATTTTAACTTTGCAAATGGATGTTCTTTAGCTCAAACTGATAGAGATAAGAAGTCTGTTTCTATGATTGTATCAAGAATAGTTTATGCTGCTTTTGAAAACATTTCAGAATTCGCTCAAAATACTCCACCAAGTGAGAATGATCTCTTTCTCTATGAAGTAATGCGAATAATATCAAAAAAGCTACATGAAAAATATGGGGAAACTGTTATTCCATTAGTATTGGCATTCGATGAATATCAATTGGCTACAAGACCCAATCCGGGTTTACACACTTCCATTCAACATAAATTAGGGTGGTATATGAGATTCATTCAGAATAGACATCAAATTTTATTATTCCCAGCATTTGGAGGAACTTTGACTGAATCAGATGCCAAGATGGAACCAACACAATATACACCTGTCCATTTATCTCTTCCGTCATTGAGACCTATGGACATTGCGGAGATTATGGCCGATATGGGGTTATCGAAACTTTATGAAGGAAGATATAAGGAGTTTTGGGACATGATTGGTATTATACCAAGACACTTGGATTGGGCTTTGGGGAATGATGTTGAGAAATTGAAAAGACTTGAATTTAATGATGAAACTGTGAGATCTACTATATACTCTAATGTTACTACTACTGTCATACGGCAATATTCTGTTAACTCGGCCGACGAATATTTCGGAGAATTGGCTTTGAATACAATATCTGGATTGAAACGAAAAAAAGATGAAAAACTCATAACTTATATTAGTGAAGGCAGAGTTTACATTGATGACAATGGGTTCATTGGTGTTCCTCTTGTGGTGATTGATATATTAGCAAATAAGTTGAATTATATTCCAAAACATGTTGTGAGTGATTTTATTACTGTGTCGAATAAGCCACTATGGGAAAAATTCGAAGAATTATGTCTCAAAACAATGACTGCAAGATTGAATGTTTTATATACTCTCAACCATTCTAAGGAAGTACAATTTTCAGAGTTATTTAGAGGGGCACATTTCAAGTCCGACTTGGGATTTATTTCTTTGAAATCATTTAATGCCATGTGGTTTTATTATGATTGCTTGAATGAAAAAATATCAAGTAGAGATGAAAATGAAAACGAAAAACTTATCAATACCACTTGTGTAAAAAAGGCAAAAAAGAATCAAAATGATATTGATGGGATACTTTGTCCATTAGTTAATGCAAACACCAACAAAAGAATGATATTTGTTACACAAAACAAGTTTCAATATGAAGATTCTCAGAAAAGGACTCTAGAACCATCCAATCTTGTATCCTATTACGAAAAGGCGATCAAAACAGCTTTCAAAGATTCAGATACCTTTGTAATTATTTTCACAAACAAAAAAGTTTCCAAAAATACGAGAGAAATGGTAATCAAAGGTGAAATAACAACAACAAAAAAGGCAAAAAAGGGAGTTAGTAATTCCAAAGAACAGAAAACAGTGGACACTGGAAATTTAATACTCGTTTCAGGTGATTGCTTTTCCAATTTCTTTCATCCTTTCATTTCCAATATTTTACATTAAATCCTGCCACCTCATCTCTCTTGATCTTTTTATATGAATAAAATCCACCAACTCCTCACAAATTCAAACTCTTGGCAAACCTTCAAGTAAGTGCCTCAAACAAATTCCTTGACCCAAATCCAAAACCCATTGAGCTGCTCAAAATTTAGACCTGGGGGTAATGTTTTTGGAATATCCCAAAAATTTTTAATTTTCAAATAAACAACATATTTAGTTATCATAGGACCTATAACGATAGTATCTTGTTCGGTTATTTGTTCTGATATGTCGTTCACAAAAAAGAAAAAAATTTCACGTTTTCGCTGGAACTTGTGCGACGGTAAATTTCATAGCCCTCAGGTTGATATATTAAAAAAATTGATGCAGACATGAAAACATGTTCCATAATCCCTCAATGATAGTAGTACTCATGAATGATATATATATGAAATATGAGAGGTTGGGAGACACTCCTCGGACCGTGGAACATCCCTAAAGTTGGTCAACTATATACCTCCAGCGAAAAAATTTGTCACCCCAGGAGGAGAGACACTGTCAGTAACATGATTTGAAAATGAACTTGTAAATGATAATACACGTAGTAGACATCACATAGAGGGTATAGTGACAGTTGTGACACTTGATGATGACCATGATCACAACAGAGACAATAATTCAGATTAGTTGCCATTGTGAGAGACATGGTCATATTCATGAGATGAATCTTGTAATACACCTTCAACATGGCCACTAGGATGTATAGATGTTGTTTATATCATCAATTGTAAACTAAGGATGAAACGGTGAAGCTCTCCTCTTGGTGAGTGAATTTTAGCTTGAAAGAAAATTTTTTGGATTGTTTAGTCATCTCTAAATCCAACATTGACTGACTTTCTGTCAAAGCAAGCAGATCCCAGTAGCGGATTTGTTACGACCAATGTGTCTGGTGGTCTTGGTTCTCGACACTAAGTTATCCTTTCATATACTTAGCCGTCACCTGTTTAAAATCAAATTGAAAGAGTTTTCTTTCTTCTGGTAATTTTTCCTCGGGATCAGAGGACAAATAGTCGGTTTCTCCAGGAATCAGTTGCGTAAAAGCCAACCTCTGATCTAGCATCCCAAGGTCCTGCTTTATTCTTGACCTTGATCTTCCGGTAAGCTCTTGTTACTCCTGTTCTTGTTCTATTTCAGTTGTCTTTCACTCACCTTTGTCCATGACAAATTTCTTTTACTGTATGCGCAATCAGTGGTTGGAGGCATTCAGAAGAGGGTATTACTTTCCCTTAATTTCAATTCCTTCTGAATGGGCAGTGTTTTTGGCGTCATGGGACGTGTTTTCACTCTGTTCTAAGGGTACCAGTGTGAGGGCATTATTGTGGAGGAGAGTTGAGATTGAATCTAATGGGTTCGTGTTTGTGGGACGCATATGGAAAGCCAAGTTAATCATTCTCGTGAAACTTTAATGTCTGTGACATGTTGCTTTTAATTAAGTGCTGTCACTGGGTGGCTTTGTTGGTTCCAAAAGTGTCATTGTTCAATGATTACTTAGGAACAGCAAACACTTGCAGAACATTGGTAGTTTTACCGTATGGTGGATTCCTGAAGGTGGTGCGGGGAAAGACCAATGTTATGACCTTAATTGTCGTTTATGTTTCTAGTAGTAGCATATAAAGGAGTTTATTCATGGTACTACTTGTATATTACACCAGAATGCGCCTGGTGAGAGAAATAGGAGTGGGTAGATTGATTCTAAGATGTTTGATGTATCCTACGTGCGTGTGGTAGAATAAACTCAGATTTCTCGAATCGATTTTAATCGTTGGATAACTTAAACTCGATAAAATAAAATATCAGACGTTCGAACGACAACAATGAAGAGAGAAGGAAAACTCGATGGTAAACCCACCAACAAAACCAAACAACGAGGAAAATGTGCGGTCGTCCACTGTAGTATGTGCCATTTCAATTCTCCTCTCAAATCCTTGAAGAAGTGTAAAGGACAGAGAAAATTCTCGAAAATTATGACCCATGATGTTTGGAGAAGGCAGAGTTCTTTGATTGGAGATGGGATGGTCGGAAACATGCCAAGCATCATTAGGGAAATCATCATCATGATGATGAGAGTTGATACAACTCTCGTCGTCTTGATTTGGAAATTTTCTCCCAAAGAAGAAGGAAAGAGCGTTCGATAGGATATCGATCAAAAGATTCAGAGAGAACACAATGTGTCGATCTATTGAGCTCTTAATTCTCGCCATTCAAATTACAACTCGCAGGATTGAATTTCTGAATGGGAATATATCGATAGGAATATCCAGTGTTTGTCTCTTTCAAGCTTCACAAAAAGGATCAAAGGGAATATCAATGAGTATGAATAAATCTTTTGGTTCTTTCTCACATGTGGTTCATCATTTCCAAGTTTGTGAAATAATCCCACATTTGACCACTGACATGTTTCAAAAAAATTCAAAAACACAACCCTCTCTATCATTGCTTTCTCTTCCAACAAACAACAACAACAACCATGAGAAGACGATCCATCCAATGGTCTTCTTCTTCCTTTGGCGCATCCATGAAGAACAAGCTTCCTCTTTCCTCTCAATTTGTTTCTTGTGTTGTCGCCATCTTATTCATGATGATGACCATCCATTCTCACGAACAAGACCAGTTTCTTGTTCTCGCTGCTGTTCCTCCCATTCATACTCTCCACGAACGCTCTGCTGCCTCTCAATTACCAGCTTCCTTTCGACATGTTGTTTCCAATGACAATCAATTGTACAACATTGTTGAACCTCTCTTGACAGATTGTTTGACAAGTGGCAAGAAATTGTATGAAGTCACCACCGCCACTACATCTTCTCCCAAATCACTCTATATCTCGTGTTATGATTCAACTCAACATGTACCTCATTTCACCTTGAATCTCTTGTCATATGCCGAGTTGAACAAACCAAATGCAGATCGTCCAGATCAAGAACCTTGGTTCACACTTTCATCGAGTGACACCATCACAGGAAAGGCCTATGAAACTCCCTATGATCGAGGTCATTTAGTTCCCAATAATGATTTCAGAAGTGCAGAAGAAAAAGTATTGACTTTTATAGTCATTAATCGAGCACCTCAGTTGGATACAACAAATCGAGGGGTCTGGAGACACATTGAACATTCATTGAGAGACATCATTATTGAAGAGGGAGCGAATGGTGTGAATTCCATTAAGGCACTTGTCATCACACGTTTGTTGTTCAAATCGGCATTGACTTCAACCTTTGCTAAATTTAAAGACAGTTTCACCACTTCACAAGTTCCAATTTCATACAATAAGGTTGCGATTGTGTTTGATAAAGATTCCATTCGTGAAGTCTTGACCATGAAAGCAGACAACACAAATATCATTAATAATGATCAATTACCAAATATAGTGAAATCATGGACCTCTTTGAGTTCAACAGATCCATTGAAAACCAACATTCATGTCACAATGGTCGGTACCGAGTCAACTGTCACCACAAAAGTTGACACCAAAGTGAAGAATTTCAAAGCCTATGTTGATCAATGTTCAGCCATGAAAAAAGCAAAAACTGCCTATTTTCTCATTTCCTACGAAACAAGTAGTAACAAGTGGAAAGTTCAAGTGAAAAACTTTTCTCCATGCAACCACTTGTGTTCCTTTACTATGAATCGATACATTTTTGTTCAGAGTTTCTTTGAAAGAAGTGCCATGACTCAATACAAAATGGATTTACGACTTCGAACCTTATTCACAGATGGATTGGAAGAAAAAAAAACCAAAGATTTTTCCTTTTATTTACCACAAGATCTCATTGTCTCTGAAATGTCAAGCATGTCGACAGTGGAAGGAATTTTCACCTACACGTGTGAAGATAAGAGAAAATTTGCTGGAGCAAAACATGAATTCCAAAACATTGGAATACGTTCAACACTCAAGGAACAACGTTTGGTATCGTATGGAGGAGTTGTTGCAAAGAAACCTCGTCGTCGTCGTGGAAATAATGACACGTCCAGAAGAAAAAAGAAGGTCAACATTTCAGCCAGTGATTTGAAAGATTTGTTGTCACAGGAATATCCTCCTTCCACACACAGTGGTACCTCTGCAACGAATGTGAAATTTACCTTCACGACTTTTACTATGGACAGTTTGGATCATTTCACAGAACCTCGTGGAAGAAGAGCCGAAAGAGATCGTTCGAGTCGTCGTGATTCTTCTTCCTCTTCGTCGCCTCGTTCTTCTGTCAGAGGTCGTTATTATGCTCCTTCTTCACCATCTCCTTCTCGCTCAAGATCGAGATCAAGAGATCGCACACCAATCGTCAAGAAAACATCAACTCTTCCACTTTCTGGAAAATCAATAGCATCCTCCTCAGTGAAGTCCTCACATGTTAAAAGTCGATCACCATCTCCAATCAGACATCGATCTTCATCGTCATCACTGAGAAGTCCATCACCATCGAAAAGATATTCAAAGGATATTTCGACCAAAACTTCCACAAAGAAGGATCGAAGTAGAAGTAGAGACAGAGAGAAGAGTACTGTTAGAATTGCCCCAAATAATAGTATTGGAAAGAGTACTATTAATACCAAAGCCACTCCGTTGCCTAAAAAAACCACAGCCACGGTCACAAATGGATCGAATACCTCCAATACAGGACCATCTCAATTGCAAACAGGTCCGTTGGTGGTAAAAATTGAGGAACATCTTTAAAATATTTTTCACATTTCACAGAATGATGTCCTTGTTGTTTCACAAAATGCTCATCAGTTTGTCTCAAAGAAAACTGTTTAATTTTTCAAAGCATACATATATTCAAGTAATAATCACAATTGTGTTCATTGTGAATTCATTACAAGGTGAACATCTCAACACATGACTCAAAGATCTTCATTTATCTCTTAAAATAGCGAAAAAGTGTACACCTGCTAAAAAGTGAAGTGTCCAATAAACCATTCCATGGCCGAACTTGATTGCTTTGTAATAAAATAAATAAACAAAAACATTTTCTCCCTTATAATTCGTCTTGATTTTTCGGAATCAGTATGAAAATGTGGAATTTACTGATTTTGCGACTGGCTTTTTTTCTGACTGAATTCGAATGCAAGTTTGCTCACTAATTTCATTAAAAATACGAAATTTCGAGTGCTCTTTTTGGGTTTGGGTTTGGGTTTGGGTTTGGGTTTGGGTTTGGGTTTGGGTTTGGGTTTGGGTTTGGGTTTGGGTTTGGGTTTGGGTTTGGGTTTGGGTTTGGGTTTGGGTTTGGGTTTGGGTTTGGGTTTGGGTTTGGGTTTGGGTTTGGGTTTGGGTTTGGGTTTGGGTTTGGGTTTGGGTTTGGGTTTGGGTTTGGGTTTGGGTTTGGGTTTGGGTTTGGGTTTGGGTTTGGGTTTGGGTTTGGGTTTGGGTTTGGGTTTGGGTTTGGGTTTGGGTTTGGGTTTGGGTTTGGGTTTGGGTTTGGGTTTGGGTTTGGGTTTGGGTTTGGGTTTGGGTTTGGGTTTGGGTTTGGGTTTGGGTTTGGGTTTGGGTTTGGGTTTGGGTTTGGGTTTGGGTTTGGGTTTGGGTTTGGGTTTGGGTTTGGGTTTGGGTTTGGGTTTGGGTTTGGGTTTGGGTTTGGGTTTGGGTTTGGGTTTGGGTTTGGGTTTGGGTTTGGGTTTGGGTTTGGGTTTGGGTTTGGGTTTGGGTTTGGGTTTGGGTTTGGGTTTGGGTTTGGGTTTGGGTTTGGGTTTGGGTTTGGGTTTGGGTTTGGGTTTGGGTTTGGGTTTGGGTTTGGGTTTGGGTTTGGGTTTGGGTTTGGGTTTGGGTTTGGGTTTGGGTTTGGGTTTGGGTTTGGGTTTGGGTTTGGGTTTGGGTTTGGGTTTGGGTTTGGGTTTGGGTTTGGGTTTGGGTTTGGGTTTGGGTTTGGGTTTGGGTTTGGGTTTGGGTTTGGGTTTGGGTTTGGGTTTGGGTTTGGGTTTGGGTTTGGGTTTGGGTTTGGGTTTGGGTTTGGGTTTGGGTTTGGGTTTGGGTTTGGGTTTGGGTTTGGGTTTGGGTTTGGGTTTGGGTTTGGGTTTGGGTTTGGGTTTGGGTTTGGGTTTGGGTTTGGGTTTGGGTTTGGGTTTGGGTTTGGGTTTGGGTTTGGGTTTGGGTTTGGGTTTGGGTTTGGGTTTGGGTTTGGGTTTGGGTTTGGGTTTGGGTTTGGGTTTGGGTTTGGGTTTGGGTTTGGGTTTGGGTTTGGGTTTGGGTTTGGGTTTGGGTTTGGGTTTGGGTTTGGGTTTGGGTTTGGGTTTGGGTTTGGGTTTGGGTTTGGGTTTGGGTTTGGGTTTGGGTTTGGGTTTGGGTTTGGGTTTGGGTTTGGGTTTGGGTTTGGGTTTGGGTTTGGGTTTGGGTTTGGGTTTGGGTTTGGGTTTGGGTTTGGGTTTGGGTTTGGGTTTGGGTTTGGGTTTGGGTTTGGGTTTGGGTTTGGGTTTGGGTTTGGGTTTGGGTTTGGGTTTGGGTTTGGGTTTGGGTTTGGGTTTGGGTTTGGGTTTTGGGTTTGGGTTTTGGGTTTGGGTTTGGGTTTGGGGTTTGGGTTTGGGTTTGGGTTTGGGTTTGGGTTTGGGTTTGGGTTTGGGTTTGGGTTTGGGTTTGGGTTTGGGTTTGGGTTTGGGTTTGGGTTTGGGTTTGGGTTTGGGTTTGGGTTTGGGTTTGGGTTTGGGTTTGGGTTTGGGTTTGGGTTTGGGTTTGGGTTTGGGTTTGGGTTTGGGTTTGGGTTTGGGTTTGGGTTTGGGTTTGGGTTTGGGTTTGGGTTTGGGTTTGGGTTTGGGTTTGGGTTTGGGTTTGGGTTTGGGTTTGGGTTTGGGTTTGGGTTTGGGTTTGGGTTTGGGTTTGGGTTTGGGTTTGGGTTTGGGTTTGGGTTTGGGTTTGGGTTTGGGTTTGGGTTTGGGTTTGGGTTTGGGTTTGGGTTTGGGTTTGGGTTTGGGTTTGGGTTTGGGTTTGGGTTTGGGTTTGGGTTTGGGTTTGGGTTTGGGTTTGGGTTTGGGTTTGGGTTTGGGTTTGGGTTTGGGTTTGGGTTTGGGTTTGGGGGGTTGGGTTTGGGTTTGGGGGTTTGGGTTTGGGTTTGGGTTTGGGTTTGGGTTTGGGTTTGGGTTTGGGTTTGGGTTTGGGTTTGGGTTTGGGTTTGGGTTTGGGTTTGGGTTTGGGTTTGGGTTTGGGTTTGGGTTTGGGTTTGGGTTTGGGTTTGGGTTTGGGTTTGGGTTTGGGTTTGGGTTTGGGTTTGGGTTTGGGTTTGGGTTTGGGTTTGGGTTTGGGTTTGGGTTTGGGTTTGGGTTTGGGTTTGGGTTTGGGTTTGGGTTTGGGTTTGGGTTTGGGTTTGGGTTTGGGTTTGGGTTTGGGTTTGGGTTTGGGTTTGGGTTTGGGTTTGGGTTTGGGTTTGGGTTTGGGTTTGGGTTTGGGTTTGGGTTTGGGTTTGGGTTTGGGTTTGGGTTTGGGTTTGGGTTTGGGTTTGGGTTTGGGTTTGGGTTTGGGTTTGGGTTTGGGTTTGGGTTTGGGTTTGGGTTTGGGTTTGGGTTTGGGTTTGGGTTTGGGTTTGGGTTTGGGTTTGGGTTTGGGTTTGGGTTTGGGTTTGGGTTTGGGTTTGGGTTTGGGTTTGGGTTTGGGTTTGGGTTTGGGTTTGGGTTTGGGTTTGGGTTTGGGTTTGGAGTTTGGGTTTGGGTTTGGGTTTGGGTTTGGGTTTGGGTTTGGGTTTGGGTTTGGGTT
>NW_025407974.1:0-1714 GCF_008403515.1 Naegleria fowleri
TTTTAAAAAAATAACTGTAGAGAGAAGGAAGGAACGAGGATGAACTTTTAAGGAGAGAGAATATTGAATATTGGTACGAACCAGGATAATTGGTTGACTCTCGAAATGGGAGGAAATGAAGAATGGGTCATCCAACATGTAAGAAATTGCTTGCAACTCTTTGACAGAAAGAGAAAATTGCAGGATCCTATTCACCATAAAGATGACAAGGAAAGAAAGTGCAAAAGAAAAAACAAATGCTCGCAACAAGACACGAAGAGACACTCACAAGAATGGATGGAATTTACGACGATTTAATCGTCAGTATATTTCTCTTTCTTGATTTTAAAACTCATCTATTAAGATGCATGAGTGTTTCTAGACAGTGGTGCTCGAATGCCTTAAAAGTGCCCATCTTTATTCGATTCAAAAACCGGTCTCCAGACTGGCTTCATTCAGCCATTCATCGTCTCACCTCCAATCATTTAAGGATCAATGTGACAGGGATTAGATTCCCTAGATTCGCTTGTTTAAAGAGGAAACTTTAGAATTAATTGCCAACAGTGAGACCATGGAACAATTGCAATCATTGAACTTCAATTTGCCTCCAACATCCACTTCTCAAGAGAAAATTGCAAAAATTGCAAAAAGCAATTGTTTTTCCCATCTCACTGAACTGAAAGTGGAAAATCTTGACCTTCAGCATTCATTCATTCTGATATCAAGTGCAAACATGAGCAAGTTAAAGAAATTGACCTTCCTCCAATGTGAAATCAATGCGATGATCCTGAACATCATAGCAGACCATTACGGTCTAACCAAAAACTTGACTTCACTCACATTTAAAGAAAGCGAAACTAAAAGAAAGGACATTAAGGACTTTTTGTCGAACGCATCTTTCAGAAACTTGAAACATTTGACATTTGATTTCACTCCTGTCAGCACCGGTGCGATAAAATCCCTTATCGAGAACCCTTGTTTTTGTAATCTCACCGATTTAAGTCTCTCGTATGCTAGAATTGGACAGGAAGAGGTAAGATTAATCGCAACAAGTCCTCACATGAGAAATATTACTCGTTTAGATCTCACTGGATGCATGAAAGCAGATACATGGTTTTGCCATCTTGCAAAAAGCCCATTCCTGAAGAATCTTCAAACTTTACTTCTTAATGCCACCCAATTGAACTGCAAAACAATGATCAACTTAGTTATGAGTCAAAACTTTTCTAATTTGAGGGAACTTCAATTGAACGGCTCAGATCTATGGGAAAAGGCGTTCAATATCTGGCGAACGGCTCAACTATGAGAAAATTGCAACACTTACAATTGAATGGCGTACACATGCATTCAAAGGGCCTAATTTCCCTCTCCAACAGTGAATTTTTGACCAACTTGCGAGTGTTAGAGGTTTCTGAAAATGCTATTGAAATTGCAGCTGTTGTTACACTATGTACCAGCAAGTTCATCAGGAATCTCACTCGCTTAAATCTAAGCAATAATAATATTGGAAGCGAAGGAGGTATAGCCATTGCATGCAGTGAAAAAATGCAAAATTTGACATATCTAAACCTTTCGAATTGCAAACTCGATTCCAAAGCAGTAATTGCACTCTCTAATAGTCCTTTCATGGCACGCCTTTCCAAGCTCTACTTGGCACTTAATGAGATTGGTAATGAAGCTTCCATTGCCATTAGCAAGAGTCTTTTTGTGACAGAATTAACTTGCTTGGATATAG
>NW_025407974.1:1724-30018 GCF_008403515.1 Naegleria fowleri
AGAATTAACTTGCTTGGATATAGATGATAATGAAATAGAATTTTCAGGTGCCCTTTCGATCGTTGAAAATCTGAAAAATTTATCTCGATTAAGATTTTGGGAAAATAACCTTGAAGGTTATGTCATGATCAGGGAGTATTTGTATTCGAAATCACCATATACACATTCGTCATCATCATCATATTCCTCAAAGTCATGGAATGGATCATCGTAGTCTTCTTCGTCGTCATCATCCACTACGGCAACATCTGAAGCACCTTCTGCATAGTCAGAAGAACCTGGTGAAGAGTATGAGGCATCACTCCGTACCAATCTCTCAACATTTTGTTGAATGAGAGGTGAACGCTGAGTGCTTCCATTCGAACGATGCACAATGGTGGCTACTGTTGGAGAGTAGCAGGACGAAGAGGTGGAGAACTCGTTGTCATAGTCACGAGAGTCATACAAACTCGAAATGTTGATGTTGGCCATTCTTTTTTCTTGTGTGTGATCAATTTTTGCTGATATGGAACACTTTTGGGTGTTGATATCGGAGGTGTCGTTTGGAGGAGGAAGAGTCTCTTGCCTTACTGGATAACAGCGGGAGGCATTTGCTGCCACTTGTTGGTCTGGAATGCCACAACTTGTTGAAGTTGACTGAGAAATTGCCCTAAAGTGTTGATCAAGTTGTGAAAAGTCAAATGTCTCACTTGGATTCTCAGCATTGCTTCGAAAGATGGCTCTGGATCGTCGTTTGTCAAACATGGATTTTTTCTTTTCTTCTGGATCTAGTTCAACAATTGTTGAGTTGTGTCAGTCGCTTCTCCTCTTGTTTCAACAGTTCAATGATCGTGTTGCTTCTACCAATGGGAATGTTCTTTTTGCTATTTGGAGTGGACAAATTGTTGTTTGTTGGGGATTCCGTGTTCTTAGTGTTGTTGTTGTTGTGGTTATTCTTGTGGTTGTTGGTAGTAGTCGTAGTCGTGTTGTTATTGTTATTGGAGAGGTCCTCATTGGAGCTTGTTGTGTTCTTTGAGAATGAGCAAGAGTTGGATGGAGCAAAATGTTGCTGGGATGAAAGATGGAAGTGTTGTTGTTGTTGTTGAGGAAGGCATTGGAGAGATGGGAAAATTGATGAACATACACTTGGAAAAGCTTAATGGAGATTTTGGAAATTCAAATATTTCATAAATCCACTTGATTCTGGGATAACCTTGCATAGATGCAAGGTTATTCAATAAGACAAGGAAACAAGTGTTCCTGAATGAGACCTTTAATACATTCAAGTCAATGGATTCAAAATGAGCGCAATGGGTTGAATGGGCATTGCTACCGAACCAAATCCTGTAAAATCAGAGGCAAATAATTGAGGTGTCTCCACTTGATAATTCGATAATAATTCCATAAGGAACAGCTTACTGGAAAGCATGGTGAAATTTGATCCTGAAAATCCTTCCAATCCAATAAACGCATGTTCTTCATCCTTCAAACGATGTAAATCTCCAACTTCACCCAAATTGAAACGATCTGGTCTGTAGGTATTTGCATCGTAGGGATAAAAGTTCTCATCACGATGCACAAAGAAGGGTGACACGCTCACCAAGTGATTGGCAGGAATGGTCAGATTATGATAATTCATACTCTCTCGAGTTTGTTTGGTAAAAAGTCTCATGGAATAAATTCGAGCAGCTTCTTTCAGACACGAGTCGAGTAATTTCAGAGGATCCTCACAGGCATTCGATTGTAAAATGCATTCCACCAAACGAAGGTTATAATTACTGCTCATACTGCTTTCAATTCCACCAATGCCAACACCACTACTAGTAGTACTCATGGAAGAACCACTCACATTCATCCTCTGATCGGTCGAAGCAAATGTATGGACATGAGTAGGAGAGGGAGGAAAGGTGGTGGACATGGTCTCTGCAGGTGTGGATTGAACAGGTGGTAAGACAGAACTATTGTTGTTGTTATTTCCTGGAGACAACAATGTCAATGAGGGTCTTCTTTTAGCTAAATTCGATTTTGGAGTTGTCATGGTGTTTTCACTTTGTGTTACATTGGAATTCGAAGGTCCATCAGAACTTTGTGGAGTATCCAAATTGCCTCCAGTGGGAGGATTTGCCAATACAGGAACAGGTCTTGGTGCAAATCGATATCGTGTGGAAGGTGGTGGTTGACTAGAGCCGACCACACGTAACATATCCTCCGTAGAGCTCACTGTACTCCACACAGTAGGAGGAACCGGTGACGATGGAATGGACAAGGAGGGAATACTATCCGGTGGGTTTGTATCAGTGGAGGTGTGATGCGATTGAGTTTCATCAGCTGCTGTTGCTTCGCCACCATCTTCGATCAGACTTTGTTTTCGAAGTTCTTCCACATCCTCTTCTCTTAAGCCACCACCACCACCGCTGCCACTGGTCACACTGGTATCCGTAATGGTGCTCAGCGCTTCTGAATTTTCATTGATGTTGCTGTCAACAGTCATGTCAAGATCTTCTCCAGAAAGATTCATTGCAGGTTGTGTGAAAGCACTTGCTTCTAAATGGTGTGGTGAAGAAGTAACCGTTGAAGGTGAAAGGTGTGGTAATAAGGGTCTGGCAGTGCATGTGGCTTCACTCCACATGGATCTAATGAAACTGCTCGATTCCTTTTCCAACTTTTCCTTAAAGAGATTTACTTCCATTCGTAGACGATCTTGTAGAGCGGTGTCACTTGCCACATGCGCAATGGCCCATCCTAAGGCAGCAACACTCGCGAGTGATTCTACTAACAAGCAAATGATATGATTGGCATAGATGGAAGTGGTTCTGTGAAGTCCACCATATTTGTCAGTTCCATTTTTTTCCAAAATGAAATCAATGTAACAAGAATGGAGATTGGTCATGTCTTCCTTTGTGCGTTGAGAGGTTGACTGGGAGGCTGGAAGAGATTGTTGTGAAAAGGCTTGATTGTGTTGTTGTGTAAAAGGAACTTCTTCAAGATTTTCATATTCCATCATTTTCACACGTCTCTCAATTTCATTACAAATCAAGTAATGAACTCTCTTCTTCTTGGTCTCGATTTGCTCAATAAGACTGGGCATCCACAGATACTCCAACACATTCGATCTCAAATGGTTGTAATACAGAGTAACAAATGGATTATGAATTTGACATTCCAGAAAGACAATACTCTCTGTCACTTCATCACCGTGTCTCTTGACAAATGAAGAACCCAACATACTTCTCATCAAACTTCTCACCACAAACTTGGACATTTGTGAAAATAGATCATTCACAACCACCACTTCATTCGCTTGTGCGCCTGTAGAAGAGCTTCCAGAAAAGACAGAATCCGAATGTTTGTGTAAAATTTTGGGAGTTGGCAATTCCATCTCGGCAATGGCAGGTTTCTCATTGCGATCCACAAATTTCAAATTAATGTGTTGCTGATGGAAGAGAATGCTTCTCACCTCTCGCTTAATGTTTTCTAAATATTTCACAAGAGTTCTCTTGTTTGAGAAGCCCTCTCGCATGAATGATTTTGATTTGTAAAGCCAATCTTGATTCCAAATCTCTTCACGACTTCGAGAGGGTGTTGTCGGTGGCATTGAAGATTGTGTAGAAGCTGAAGCATTGGAAGAATTGGTGGCATTGACAGTCTCAATTTTAAACGAAGTTTTTGAAGCAGTGGTGCTCATGGAAGGAGTAGCACTGTTTACCATCAATGGCTTGTAGAAGTACTCTCTCGCAGATTGCTCATCCAACACTTGAGGTTTAGCATCAAAGAAATACTTGTTGGCTCCTTCTCCAACCATAAATGTCCATTCCTTAAAATAGGAACTAATGGTGAAAACGGGACCATATAATTCAGAGGCCTTCTCCAAGAACAAGATGGGATCTTCACACCATTGAATCCAAACACTCAAGTACGGAATGGAAGGTAAATTTCTCCAAAGCCATCCTAAAAGACCTTTTTTCGTTGCCATTTTGTTGTTGGCGTGGGAATTGTGAAGGTAATGAGCAGCTTGACGAGTGGCAGCCAATAATGTACTGTTCTTTTTTCTGATCATCTAATAATTCTTGCAAGGGAAAAACAATTCGGTGGGGTGTCTTGCCACCTGGATGTAATCTCTTTTGTTCGTCATCACTCACGAACACACACTTCTTGTGAGGACGTTTTTGAAAATATGTCATGTAGCGATCTTTGTGATAGTGATGAAGAATGGCAATCGTGACCAAGACGAGTATGAGTGCGACGAATACACCGGCAAGGTTGAGAAGATAATTTTCAAAGTACATGTTGAAGTCTATTAAATAATTTAAATTTTAAGTTTGTTGAATGTTGATGAATGTTAATTACGCCGTGTATTTTTGATCATCAAGTTGAAGAAACGATACAATGATGGAAGCCTGGTTGTTTTCTTGAATGCTGTTTGCGTATTTTAAATCAAGTTAGCCGTAATAACAAAACCTCATTGTTTGCCTTAAATGGAAAATAAATAAATTAAATCTTGTCTGACTTGACATCTCCCTTTGTCAACATTCCAAATAAGCCACACTGTTAGCCATATTTTGTCAAAGAATTCTTGATCTTGCTCTGGTCATAAAACGGAAGAAACCCCACCAAAACAACAAGCAGGTTTCTTCTTTGTTGCATTGAATCAATACTCGCTCACTCTCAAAATAAGCAAAGAGTATTCCCACCAATAACTTGAAATGTTAATAATATCCAGGTCAGGAATCAATCCATACACGATCTACACCAATCTCACAATGTGAAATCGTTCGACACCTGACAACGATTCAGTGTTAAACCCTACTCCATTTGTGGAGCGTTGAGAGGACCAATATTCAAATGTTATTTCATCTTCCTTGAGGCCCATAAAGATCACGCTATGACCTGTACCATTCACTCTCCAAAATTGTACAAAGTCGCCTTGCTTTGCTTCGAAAATGTTATTCACATGTTTGCCGAGACCTCGTGACATTAATGCCTTATAGCAACCTTCTTTATAGGAGTCATCGTCTTTTGCTGCATTGTCTTGTTTTTCACAAAACCAATCCCTCTTGATTTTTAGCAATTCTTGAATGTTGAAAAGTCCTGCAGCCTGGGATGTCTCTTCTCTGTGAATACTCGAAAGAATATTTCAAAGGTAACGCCACAACAAAACGTCGAAGGTATGCTAAGAACTGGATTCATTGACGAAGACTGAAGTCCGCTCTCTGTTGCAGCTTTCATTATGCTCGAATCAGTAACACTCAAAGCACCAAAACTACCTGTTTGAGCAATACTGCTTAATAGGGAGGACGGATGCAAAAAGAATTGAGGCATGATCATGGAATGAAGATTTTCAGGCCTTTGTTGTTGCTTTTTAACAAGTCCATTTTCATTTCCTTCTTTTTCTCTGCAATGAGTTTTTGCCTTTCAGAGTGGAGCTGAAACTTGGCAACAGCAGTATCTCGTTCGAGTGACATAACTCTCTGTCCACTTGTTGGTGTCGTAAAATTAAATCTCTTGCAAATCCATAATTCGTGCATCCACAAATGCAACAATGCAACTGAGAACGGTCACACAAACATTGTACAATAGGTGGCAACAAACAAAGAAACTCTTCAAAATCCATCAAGAGACGATTCAATTCAGTCTTCAATTGGGCTTCTATTGGTAGATCCGTTCGATCGTGGTTGCAGTCATCACTACAAGAATTATCGTGGGATGGAAGAGCCAAGTTCAAAATGTCAGAAAATTCTCTCTCAATGGCTTTCCAATCGTCGACTGAGGTGAATAGGGGTTTCACGATGCATTCAGGTTTTTGACACCATTGTCAAATACACTACTCGTGATGGGCAAATTCATCCTCAATGATTCTGCTTCTTCGAGTCGAGCCAATTCTGAAATGGTGGCTATGAGTCGCGACGTATGAGGCTTACGGAGTGAGATTTGAGGGAGGTAGGTCTGTAGAGCATTCCATAGACGTTGTTGTTGTTGTTGTTGATGATGATGGGACTGTTGCTCAACATTATCATGGGGAGAGGATGAAAGACTTGTGGACGAACTGTTCGTGATGATGAACGAAGATAGTATTGAGCTGGTATTAGAGGAGGAAGTAGGAGTGGAATTGCAACTGCTCATGGAGGAAGAAGAAGTCAAGGAGGATAGTAATGGAGAGGTCGGAAAGGAAGGTACAGACGAGGAGAGGCTCTGATGATGAGGACTCTTGGATGTTGGCTTGACCCATCCATATCCGAGAGAACCATCTCGTGGATAGGAAGAAAGGAGTTGAACAATGCTCTCATTCCAGTCTGTTGTTGTAGTTGTTGTTGTGTGTGATGCTGCTGCTTGTCCATTCATCTCATCATCAAGGAGTATCATCGCCATAGTTTTAAATTGTGGTTCTTCTTGTTGTGCAACTTCATGGAGGAGTTCAATTACTGCTGCTGCTTGTTCGTCGATTGAATTATGATGAACAACTACCATACAGCAGCTGCTATTCATAAGGTCGGTCGTGAAATGGTTCAACTCGGGATGATAAGAATCTTGTTGGTGCTTTTTCTTTTCAATCCTCTTTCCAATTTCGAGAATCGTGGCGTTGCTGCTCTTGTTCGTCAGTTCATCAGGGTCGACACTGGTTGGAAATGATGAAGATGGTGGTTCTGACATGTTCTTCCTTTTCATCATAGTTTTGACATGTCGCGGGTCTTCAGGTAGGGCAAGATCCGTTCCGCCTATTCATCTCAATCATCATGATGGTTGTTTGATTCTGAAACAGAATGCGCATATTCGCACCTATCTACTCACCATTGTTCTCCATTCTTACATCTCCATAGAGAAGTGTCATGACCATCATCATGATGAGGGTTTAATTGCTTTCTTTCTTTGTGTGAGCACAGAATGCCATTGATAATGTCACCATACAAAATCGGGTCATGTCGTGAGTGTGCTACAGAGGAGGTCATTTCGAGAGGGATTTTAATGGAGGTGACACGCGAAACTGCACCTCATGTTCGAGAAACACTCTTTCGATTAAGACCCGAGAAAATCAAGGATTATCGATTCATGAGCGGGTGATGCATAAATAAACACGTTACATATTTGTGCGTATGTTTCCAACTCAATTTTCATGAAAATGTAACAACACTTGCTGCTTCATGTTGGCTCCCTCAAGGATACAATATTTGAGGCTCCAAGATCCATTCATGTTCGTCTTGTAACACAAGTGATGATTCGTGTACGGCGGCAACAATACTTGCTTCTGAGGTTACACGACCATGCTCTGAAGACAGTTCTGTGTGTTGTTGTTGAAGGGTTGTTCCTTTTCGATAATATTTCACTCGGTGTGCCAAACGATGATTCCCACTCTCCCAAAATTCAATCGAGTGTGCTCTCACTCTGTATTTGATAAAAGGAAATCATATTCATCCAGACGTGCAGTTAGAAACAACAAAGAGGTTGATCAATATATATTGGAAATGATTTGGAACACACACAAATAATTGCATTCGAATTTGATTCATCGTCAACAAAACAAGCACACCGAAGGCAAATTTCCAACAATAACACAATGTTGACAATTTTCGCTATTCATAAATCAAACCTTAACAAACACATACCTTATTCCACCCCAATGAGAAGGTCTTTTCGCATATTGTTCGCCCTCTTGTTGAGCTTTTTCAAATTCTTCCAAGAGTTGTTTCCTTCCTCTTTCAATCACTCGTGACTGCTTGCTTACACTCGAAGCAATTCTCGACTCTAAAGGCCTCGAATTGAAAAATTCATCCGATTCTTCTTCGGAACATATGGAACCAATTCCTTCGATTCTTACTTGTCTTGATCTTCCATTGAGAGCAATAGAAACATGATCCTGTGCCGATAATGATGAAAAAGATGATGAAATTTTAACTGCATCATCGGACTCTTCTATCGAATCGAGTTTTTCATCCACAATATGTGAGGAGCTCTTGTTGTTGTCGATTGATTTCGATTGTTCATTTGACACATAATTCCAATAGAAATTGAGAGCGATTTTGCCATCATTGTTCAACATTTCTGTTGCTTTCCGAGATTGAAAATTGGTGCAAAATATAAACTCTCCTCTCTCCACATGGAAGGATTTTAAAAAGACATTCCGAGTGGAGGGTTGCATGGTTTGTGGATCCACAGTGGCCACTGTCATGGTTGCAGGATCGGGAGGAAGTTGAAAGATTGAAGGAATTCCATTGCTGTGTGTGGTGTTGGATCTTGCGATTGAACAGCTTTGCTGTAAGAACTGAATCATTTGTTGATGAGTGGTCTGTGCTTGGGAATACCATTCCGAAAAGATGATCATTGGATTAAACGGCTGTGAGAATTCAATGCAAGAAGAGGATTGTGTGTGAGACATTTTTTCAAGCCACCACTCGTGATCACTGAGCCCGCGCGTGAGACTCCTTCTTGAACTACGATGCTTTTTAAGGGTCATTCTCACAAGATGGATGAGAGGGGGGTGCACAGGTTGCAACCCTACGTTAGAATCCTAAACCATAGTGACAGAGACTCAGTGTACATTGGACTTCCTCAAGTTCTTTCCTTATTGTTATTGGCCAACGCCTCTTGCTTGGGCAAGAAGAAACGGTTGCAATCTAATTTTAATACCTCGACCACGCTGTCATCAAAAGATTGATCAAATTTTAAAAAAAACAATTTATGCCCTCACCATCCTCGTCATCGTCACAACTCTCGAAAAGCAACAACGCAATGTTTGACGATGAGACTCTCAGAAAAGCGGACAAGTTTAAACTCGTAGTACTCGGAGAAAGCTCGGTAGGTAAGTGTGTGATCATCACACATGATGTTCTCGGAATGATGTCCATGACTTTAAAATCATCCTATGATCCAATGATATGATATTGGAATCAAACATCACGTTCCGGTTGACCATGTTCCATCTGAAATAACCCATTCATGAATGAACAATCATGATTGAAAAAGGCAAAACAAGTCTTGTGATTCGGCTTGACAAGAATTGCTTTTTTCAATATCAAGAAAGTACCATTGGAGCAGCCTTTTCGACACAATTCATAACAGTTGGAGATCGAGTGATTAAATTTGAAGTTTGGGATACGTATGTAATCATTATTATTATTATTGTTGATAACAACCCATTGAATGATCATTTCACAACATGTTCATCAATATTGAACATGATCATCATTATTTATGAATTGCTTTCTACACAAATGTCATCATTAATTCCATTTTACTTTAATTTGACATTTGATTACAATGAAATTTCAAATAATGATCATGGTGACAAAATATTCAAAAATCCAACTTTCACACAGAGCCGGACAAGAACGATACAAATCTCTCGCTCCCATGTACTATAGAGGTTCTGAATGTGCCATCGTTGTCTACGACATTACGAACATGGAGTCTTTCCACAGAGCCAAATACTGGGTTAAGGAATTACAACGACAAAGTCAAACAAATATGGTCATTGCCCTTGCAGGTAATAAACTCGACCTACAAGATGAGAAACGACAAGTGGATCATTCCTTTGCTCAAGCCTATGCCGAAGATAATGGACTGATCTTTATGGAAACATCGGCCAAAGAGAATATCAATGTGAGGGAAGTGTTTGAAACATTGGCTCGGAAGATGCCCCTCCGAGAGGATACACGAGTGGGAGAGGAAGACACGGAAGAGGAGGATCATCCTTCTTCGTCCAATGGTGGTGGATTGGTGGTGCGACGAAGTGGAAAAACACTCACAAGACCTCCTTCGGTGAGGTCCTCCAAACGAATCACTTGTTGTGGAGGTGCAAGTCAATAATGTTCGAGACAAAGAGTGAATTTGAAGAAGAAGGATCACACACTCCTTAACCTCTTCATGTTTGACTCTTCCCTAATCATTATTGCATCACCCGTGTACAAATATGTTGTGTTTAAGAGCGCGAGCATTTAAAAGTAGTGAACGCGATGAGAACAAACCCCATTCACACCCACACATAACTTTTGTACTTGGAGAAATTTCTGCATGCAGAATTCCTTGCATGATCAACTAACAAATTAAATTTCATGACAACAACAACAACGAAAGGACAATTAGAGTCTCTTTTTCGACTTGTATTAGTAATGACTGCAGTTATGGGGATTTCTCAAATTGCAAATTTCACAATTCAAAAAAATGATGAAAATGCTCAAGCAAGGAATATTGTTCTTTCGAAGCAGTTGCTCTCGGAATGACCGTTCTGTGTCTTTAATCATTGAACGAATCATGGGTAAAAATCGACACCAAATGGTGAAGAATATATCATCCTCTCATTTAGCTCTGACGACAAGAAGATTTCGTGTCGGAAATTTAAATTCGGATGTGAATATTTCGTTGTGTAGAAATTATGGCACCGCATGTCTAAATTTTAGAGAGAACTCTTGCACCACAGATTCTTCAATGGAACTATCAAATCAATCATCACAATGGTTCGAAAAATCATTTCCTGTGCAAAATATTGAAGGAACCCGAACATTGGCAGAAAAATTTTCAAAATTACTACAAAACACTGATGTCGTTTTGTTGACAGGAGATATGGGAAGTGGAAAGAGTGTTTTTGCAAGGCATGTCATTCGAGTGTTGGAAAAGGATATGAATTTAAATGTACCCTCTCCAACTTTTTGTTGGATAATCTTTATGAAAATAAGCTCAGTGGAAATTTTGAGTAGGTATATTATATATATATTGAGAAAATAATTTCACACGAGTGTTGTTGTTTTTATTCAATACTTTCAACATCTTAATTGTAATTATAATCATCTTTCGTCCAATAATTCTAAATGATATACACTTTTCTCTATACCCATTCAATCATTTATTTATGAAAAACTAATCCACTCTATATTTTGACAAATATAGAACAATACACCATATTGATCTATATCGATTGGATAGATTTGATAGATTAGATTTGCTTCATGTTTTCACAAATGGAATTTCACTTATTGAGTGGGGAAATCGTTTGCTTGAGGATAACGACTTGATGAAACAACCTCATCACTCCTACATACGAGAGGTCTTATTGGACTCTTCCAAGTGTCACTTGTTGATCATTCTTTTCGAAAATGTTGCAACATCTAGTGAACATGATGGTGAGACTAGTTCCAACCTTACATTCAATGAGGAACATGAGGCGAGATCTATTACTTTTCTTTCAAGTGATTTGACATGGAAAGAAAGACTTTCAAACATGTTTTAAAGTCTCGCGCAGCTTCACGGCTGACTATTTTTGCTGCTCCAGCTCATTAAGCCTGGCTTCTAACAAATCACATCTCTGTTTAAATTTGTCTGCCTTCCTTTGCATCATTTTTCTCTCCTGTATGAATGTATCATTGAGAGATTGCAACTGCATCATATGGTTAAATTGTAGCTCCTTGATTTTTTCATTCATGGATTTGAGTTTCTCCTCATAATCCTTTCTGATCAAGACAATTTCCTGCTGAGAATCACTTTCTACTTGCTCTTGTTTAATGAGACGTTGATTCTCTCTTTGCATGACTTTGAGCTGTTCTTTAAGGTTTTCATTTTGCTTTTGGTTGATACCGAGCTCTATGGAAAGAATTTGATACTCCTTGACCAACTCTTCATACTGAAATTCCTTTTGCATGGCGATTTTTTCTGCCATCTCCAGCTTGTATTGGAGTTTTTGGTATCATTTTTCAATGTGAATTCTTGCGTGAGGCGCTTGTGTGATTCTTGCATTTCACGAAGAGCCTCCATTGCATTTGCATAGAGAGACTCATTTTTGGAAGATGACTCCTTCACATGATTACATTCTTCCAGCATGTCTTTGTAATCCTTTTCGAGTTGTGTGTTATATTTGAGAAGATTGGAATACTTCTCCTGTAGGTCATCCTCCTTCCTTGTGAGTTCGTTTTCTTTTCTCAGTTGCTCTATTTCCTTCTCCTTTCTACCAATGTGCTCCTCCAATTGCTGAATGCGTTCCATTCCTTGCCTTAATTGAAGATTCAAGTCATTCACTGTCTCATGCAATGCACCTTGTTGAGCATTTAATTTCTCTGTGAGTGATGATTTTTCAGTTGACATGTATGCAATACTTTGTTTAAGATTCTCAATTTGTGAATTGAGATTCGAAATTGTAGACTCGTATTTCAAGGTTGATGCTTTTAGCTTTTCCTCAAGAGCAGTTTTTTCCAAGGCTGTTTGATATAATTTTTCTGTGAGATTGGAAACGCTTGTACTCAAGCTCGATTTTTCTTCTTCCAATTCAATCTTTTGTTTTTCCAACAATTCCTTTTCATTGGAGGTATCATTCCATTCAACGAACGTTGATCCTGTCAGGAGCGAATCTGAATTTGATTTTTTGTGAGTGACATCACTCGTTTGAGTTTCTTTTTGAAAAGTTTGAACCTTGGAATTTCTAGATTGTTCAACAACATCCATAATTCTATCAGCCACTTCGATGAATTTTTGCAACTTTGAAGAAACTCAAACATTATTAACTTTGAATCGTTTCGAAACGGGAATTAACTTGACAAAATGTTAGTCAAGGCGAAGTCTGAACCAAATCATATCATTCATATCAACTTACCCGATCAGTTTTCTGAAGAAGATGATGTTGCAATTCGACAATTTTCTCAACAAGCATTTCCAACAGATAATATCTTGTTTTGAACGAGTCATGATGGAAAATACATTGTGATACATTGGAAAAATCATCCAAGCTCAAACGTTGACCTCTCTCGTCTGCCTTATATTCATACAGTTTTTTATGAAGAACCGCCAAATCCTTTTTCATGAGAGAAATGAATTGGAGTGTGTCTTCATCAAGTACTGTTGCTTCTTGATCTAGAACGAGATTCATGCTTTCTGTAGAGTTGAAGTCCTCACTATTCCTTCCACTCGAGGGAGTTGAATCATCTCGACTCGCTCGGCTTGTTGCTCGTGAGGATTGATTACTACGAGAACTTCCATTACGATACACAACACTGTAAGAGCATGTATTGTTTGCATTGGTGGTATTATTCATGGAGGAGGAGGATGAGGTGGTATTTCCATTGCTTGTACGCTTGTTTCGCGCCGAGGAAGCTGCAGCTGTGCTTGTACTAAGGCGTTTGGATGAAGTAATTGCAGGAAGTGACACACTGCATCGTTGTTGAGAGTCTTTGTGCAAATCTTGACTACTGCCTGAGCTCCTAAATATTGCCTGCCCGTAGTTACGTTTATTCGAGTTGTTGTTGTTGTTGTTGGTGTTGTTATTATGGTTGCTCGGAGTTGTTGTTGTGGAGGCGGATTTGATGGTCATCATGCTGGATGATCATGTTCTATGATTGATTTTCAACAATACCTGTTGTTCGATAATGATGAAGAGAATGAGAATGGTTGAAGAAAAAGTTTCTTTCAACAATGATGATTCTTGATGTTGTTGATGATGGTTTACGAAAGACAATGCGTGATGGTCTTTCTAGTGCCTCAATATTTTTTTTAGTTTTCGGAGATATACCTCAATAGTTCGAAGTTTGGATCTTAATGGTGTCTCTTCGGAATTATCATGGGTCCAATTCAAATATGTACTGTGAATATTATTTACTGGAAGGAATGATGACTACACATAGTGACATCATGTTGAACGCGTAATGTCGTGTGCATACACGTACACAGCATTTACTCCACTTTCTGTAGTGAAAGGCCCTCTTCGTGTGGAGCGCGAGAGTATTGATTTTTACCTTCATTCTTAGTGTCTTCATGAGATTCAGAAGTGAAAGGTGCTTCTTCCTCAATTTCTCCAAAATTTTCATCAACCTCTTCCTCATCGTCCTTAGAAGGAGTATCTGTACCACAAGAATTCGAGGAAATGAAACCTTCAACATATTGTGGAACCCCACTGTAGGCATTAAGCAGCATTTGTTCCTCTGCCTCTAAAAATACAGTGGAAGCAATTCTTCGGGCTTCCTCAATGGTTTTTTCTTCTCCTCAGCATATCCAAAAACTTTTCATATATTTCTTGATCTTCAGGATCCTCAATATCTTGAGCAGGATCAATTTTGTGGTCCTTACTGTGACATGATAATGCATCCATGGATGTTTTCATCATGGCCAAGTGTTATTTCATCAAGAGTTCCAACCATTGGATGTCCTTGTTGTGACATGACATTAAGGAATTGCACAAACTTACTTTAAATCTAGTTTGCTTCCTTTTGATGTATATTCTCGTGCTGAATGTGGTTGTTTGCTTGGAGAAGAACCTGACGCATGTCGAACTTCTTTCAGAGGAGCCAATGATTTGATCTTCTTTGGAGGGCTCACCCGTGCAATATTGAAATTCTTTGAATATTTGTATGACCACGGTAAATCATTGTCAACCCTCTTTTTCATGGACATCATATTTACTGTGTGATTTTTCTTAATCTGATTAATCATTATACTTCCTCCAACGTTTGCTGTATTTGCATCAATGGTTCCCAGTTTGTTTTGGTAGCCCCGACACACTACATGTTGTAATTTCCGAAACACAGAGTATTTGAAATTATGAACGTATTATTATTTTCCAAAGAATGATTCATTGAAAGACAACGTTTGGTATTGAAAAAACGCATCATCATGATGGTCATCATCATCATCATTTCGTTCAAATGACTCCTTTTTACCCACCTTTGACATCCGTAAATTCCATTCCCTTTTTTCTCGACTTGACATGATTCATTGAGGAGAGCGAAGAAAGCGTATTCCCCGATGATGATCCACCTTGTGGAGCTCCCATGTGGGCTGTGGTTGCCATTTCAATTGATTGAATTAATATTCGACGATGATGACAAGTATGAGAGAACTACTACGTGTGAGCGCTATTTCTTTTTAATATTTACGGTTTTTCGGTTATGAAAAAGGCTTTGAAAAAAATACAGCAACTATTAATTTGCTTGGGCCTTCACTTTGCTTTTTTATTAATGGATTGAGCAGGGAGAGAGAAACTGAATGTTGATGTGAGGTGATGTGAGGAAAGTCATGTTTGGAAGTTGAGAGTTCTGAAACTGCAGGGGAGATGCTCAGGTTCATTCTTGTTCCATTACCAAAGAGAATAATTTGCCTTGATGCATGCAGTCTTGTCTGAATAATTACGATCAAGAAATCGAATTGTGTGGTCATCACGCGCTGCTCTTTCCACACATAAAAATTGAATGCAGTAATGGGCGGACTCCACTTTTTTATCAAATCAAATCGAATGTGTCCAAACCATTTTCATCCTTTTAGAAAAACCTTTTACCTACTGACCGGGATAGCTAGGAAGAAAATGGCATGGACACATTCCAATCTGTAATCATGACGAGCAAAAATGGCAGTGACCTTTAAGCCAACAGCTGTCACAAATATTTCGGAATTATACATGCTCTTCCTTATGGACAATTTGTGATTATATTTTCTTCTAATCAACCACACATAAGCATTCATTGAAAAAAACAAACACTCGAAGGTTATCTACTCAGTTTCACTTGGATTCTCAAATGAAAATCACGATTGTTTCCTTTGTGCATAGCCAACAGCAATCTTCAACGCCTTTTGGAACCTCCAACCCAAACAATCTCACCATGATTTCATTCTGCTCCTCTGATTCTCCAAAAGCAACTCACGGATCTTGCAATCCTTTCGATGGCTCTACGGATATGTCCAAACATTTTAACGTGCATGCATTGCCAAACATTCGGATTCATACCAAGCATCTCTCATCGAGCAGCAAAAGGAAAGAGAAGTCTCTAAACGCAAGCTCTGTTCTCAATAGTGGAATTCGAAAGAAATCATCCTCTTCAAAGTGTTCAAACTTGAGTTTTTCCACACCACCAACTTTTGATTCTGTATTCCGTGTCAATTTGTACAACAATAGTCAACCACAAGAAATGATGAAGACCAGTGAAGGCATTGATTGTAATCCGAATCCTCACACGAACAAGTCATCACAAATGCCGAGCCCTCACTACCATCTTTTACAACCCTGTACTGTATGCATGTCTCATTCAAAAGATGCAAAGGCTAAGAAAATTAGAACCTCAATTTCTATTCAGGAGCTGCTAAACGCCTGAATTAAGGATGGTTGTAAATCTAGGCTCACCATACCAACCACAGACACGAATCATCATTTCTGGTCACTCTCACTACATGAGTCACTCGAAATTTCACAAATTAAAACTGGCAATAACAAGGTGCATTTATTAAATCCCCCTTCAACGGTTAATGTATCTTTGAAAAAGGAAACTGCTTCTTTAAAATATCAATGAGATAATAACACTGAAATTTGACTGGTGCTTGTCGTTTCTTCCTTTTGAGTCACCGACTCTTACATAAACGACGGTTGTGTGTTTAAAAAAGCCAAGCCAACAGCCGTCGCCCTTGACTCGCGTTTGTAACAAAGAATCCACAACAATTTGCAAATTGCCTTTTTTGTCTAGTCGACCTGGCACAAGTCACTATGGGACACACAATGGCCATTCTTGTTTGTATCAAACATCTTCTCTTTCTCCATTTCTGTCTTAATCGCAAAACCTTCCCAACAAAGACATTATTTAGTGAGTGTCTCTCCTCACAATATCATCCACAACATTGTTAAAACAAAAATTACAAAATGAAATTCAGTTACGTGACCTTTGTGCCAAACAAACAACAACAACAACAACAAAAGAAGGGAAAACGATCCAAACCTCTCTCCATGGTCTCTTACTTTACAGACACTGAAAGATTCTCCACTTCAAATCCATTCAATGGTTCTTTGGATTTGTCGCTCCATTTCAATGTGGAAACACAAGTACCATCTTCACGTCGGCATGTTCCTCCGCCCGTGCAAATTGTCATCCCAACTCCACCACAGCCATTAGTACCTCAGACAAATGCCCTACCACTTGTTCGTCCGGAACAACTTCAGCCAATTCCTCCTCGTCCAATTCCTGTTCGTGAACCAAACACCAATCAGCAAGTCGTTGATCACAATGATCACAATGGTAGTCATTGTAAATTGCAAACTGTGTTATGTCGACCTCTTCGAAAACCTCGTTATGCTCGTTCAAAGGATTTGTGTTATCGAGAAACAATGAGTCCAGTTTCCTCAAGCAAGTCTAAACAACAACAACAACACTTGACTCGATCCACTCGTTCAACCACCACTGGAAGGTCCTCACACACCATGATGACGAATCCATCCAGAGTAAGAACCACCACCATCTCTTCAACGACCGTCATGTCACCACCACCACAAAAGTATGATCGAGCACGTATGATTGCACCTGCCACTTTAAACGTCAATCATATCCCAACTGTACTCTCTCATTCTGGTTTACAACAAACATTTCTGGTTTCAAACAGTAATGGACAAAGAGAAATGAATCCAAATGAAGAAGAAACGTCCGCGGCCACTTTGTTGTCTCAACATTTGACTCTCACGAGGAAGGATGAACACGCACCAACAACTCCAAACTCTTGCAGTGGTTCTTTAGAGAATGCTGAGACAACAACAGTTCCAAGAAAAGTGAGAACGTCCATTTCTTTATTTGAGTTGTTGAATCCTGAGGATGATGAAAGTCTTTAATTTTGAAAGCTGGGAATTAATGTAAATAAACAACATTCATTTTGATCTTATTGCATTCTCCTTGTGAATCGAACACTGTTGAGGTAAAACTCCCTCAAGCACCACAATCGAACACCAGTGGCTCGTGATACTCTCTGCACAACGAACATCTCACATTATTCTCACACTATTTCGCACATACCTTCCTTAATCGACTCTACTGTTTTCGTAGCACACAGAGTATTCTTTTTTTTCCTTTTTTGTCAACACTTGCACGTTGTTGGCCATCCTTGAACCATTTATCATGATGAATAATAGACTGTCAGTTGGAATTGCTTCAAACCTATCACTGATTTCACTTATATACAACACCATCACCTAGAAACATACCAACGATGAAGAAACCATTAAATCTTGCATTGTATTATGTGCTTTGATCATGCCAATGCAATTGCCAAGCACATTGTTCAACAATAGGACAAGATGATCACAAGAATAAACTCTTCTCGGATCATATAACTTTGAAGTGGTTCACCAGTGGTCTTATGTTTTCTGTTATTACATTCATTTAGTCATTGACAATTTGTTTGTCGAATAGGTTGTATAAATCTTGTTCATTAACCCACTGCTCATGAATCCACACCTATACATCAGACAATACAAGTTTTCATATATTAAAGAAACCAAACTACCATCCAAACAAGATGAATTCAAGTCAATAGAACAAACAAAAGGACAATTCCAGCCAAAAACAATCATCGACAATTCTTACAACAAAGGACCTGCAATGACAGAGCTAGATTCTCTCCATTATTGACCCATCTCCACCCTTCTACTGAACGAATCAACAGGAAGAATTGTTGGAGATTGTTTGGATCTGAAACTCAACTTGAGGGAATGGTTGTCCTTAAAGATCTCGTTTTTAATATCTTCATAGGTCGACATTCATTTATCCAAATTGGATGAAATATTCAACAGAGATAACGTTCCCCAACCATTAATTCTCTTCTGCTTTTGGGGAATTCAAACCAATCGATCGTGGTTGGATGAACTGTTTCTTCATGACCTCGTTGAAGAGATCCCTCCCTTCCAACAACTACAATTCATCACATGGTCTCTCTCGCAAATCACTCACTCACAACGATGACGACGACGACAAGATTCACCTTGATCATTAAAATTGGAAACAATGACGAAAACAATTTCAGAGATTTTCATTCACGCTTCAACGGATAATGTATCTCTGAAAAAGGAAGCTGCTACTTTTTACTAACAAATTTCTGTATGAGACAATCCAATGAAATTTGACAATATGATTGTCGTCTCTTCCTTTTGTGTCACCCGTTCAATCATTATCGATTGTTTCATGTGCATTTAAATGCCAAGCAGATCACATTTTTCGCTCATTTATCGAAAAAAGTGCCCACAACCTTTTGCTAATTGCCTTTTTTGTCATCCATGCGAGCTTATGTCATTTTGATAACACTCAATGGCCTTATTCAATTCCATTCTTGTTTAGAGCATTGACCTTCTCGTTCTCCATTTCTGCGTTTATCGCCAAATTTCAAATAGTGAAGCAAGAGGTTGTCCATACGTCAACAACAACATTGTTAAAACAAAAAAATTGAAAGATGAAATTCAGTTACGTGACCTTTGTGCCAAACAAACAACAACAAAAGAAGGGAAAACGATCCAAACCTCTCTCCATGGTCTCTTACTTTACAGACACTGAAAGATTCTCCACTTCAAATCCATTCAATGGTTCTTTGGATTTATCTCTCCATTTCAATGTTGAAACGAAATTACATTCTTCTCGAAGACATGTTCCTCCTCCCGTTCAGATTGTCATTCCATCTCTTCCACAGTCACCTCTATCAGGATCGCCGCCACAATTTTCCAAACCATCGTTCAAACCAAATCATCCCTCTGAACCTCATCCTGGACCAATTCCTGTCCGTTCAACACAATCACAATGGGCATTAGATAAGGTTCCATGTGAAGGTTTGACTTCCAAAACAATTTCCTATGGATCTCCTCATCGAAAACCACGTTTTTCTCGTTCAAAGGATGTTATTTGTTTTCGAGAATCGATGAAACCCCCTTATGCAACAACAAACCTTTCCAACACAACGACAACATCCCCTCAAAAGTATGATCGGTCGCTCATGATTGCACCTTCCAGTGCTGTCAAAGTTGATCATTGTCCAACAGAAATGTCACCTTCTGGCATCCAAAAAGTGACTGTCGTTTCAAAAACTAAGGGACAAAGAAAAGAACGACCAATCGATGAAGAAACTCTTCAAAATGTCACTCTTCATTCTGGTGAACAAGTGCCTCCAAACACCTCATGCAACGGTTCTTCATCGAGTGATGAAACACCTGTGTTGTTTGCAGTGCCAAGGAAAGTGAGAACTTCGATTTCGTTATTCGAGTTGTTGAATCCTGTAGATGATAAAAGTCTTTAAGAGTTGTTTTTCCAAGCAACTATTAAAGTGTAACATCATAACTAACAGGTTTCATATTGCAACAGTTCAATTCTATTAATTCTATTGAATCATTCTGTTGAGAAGAGTTACCAAAGAAGAAATCCAACTGTATTGGAACACTGCTCACTGTTCCTCAAACATTTTCCTTAACCCAATAAATCTCGAGGGCTCTAAATGGTTTTGTTTAAAGACAATTCATTTGTTTTTTTCCTTTTTCTTTGGAGATTTGTTGTTTGATTTCGTAAATCCTAAACAACCATACATCGGTGGACTAAAGAGAGGAAGTTTGAATACTTTATAAAATTAGTATCATCATCATCATGTTGCATAGAAGCATCATCACCATGGAGTTGGACAAAAGCAGACGATCCAGTTCCATCCAGATGTTTAAAACTATCGGTCTGGCTCAACGCCTTGACCATGTCTAAGATCTGCAATTCCTTTGAAGTAGTAGTGTGTTAGTTGTGTTGGAGTTTTCGTTTGTTTCACATGATGATGTGAGTGGTTTATTGGTAGTTTTGATAATCCTTAAAGCTGACTGCACGATCATGATTAAGGAGATGTATCAAGGAAATATGGCTATCCATCAAATCAAGGGACATACCTCATCGAGAGTTGGTGAGATACGGTGTTGATGTTTGACTGGTCATGATTTTAAAAAGATCACTCGAGATGATGATGATCATTCATTACTCACTGAATAGGATGCATCTCTTGATTTGTTTGCTGATAGGAGATGAAGAAAAACCATTCATCCTTCAACAGATCCTTTTTTCAGAGAATGATTCTTTGAAAAAGGAAACTACCTCTTTTTTATTATAAATGAGATAGATAATCGTAATGAAATTTGAGTGGTGCTTGTTGTTTCTTCCTTTTGAGTCACGCAATCATTCATAATCGATTGTTTCATGTACTTTTAAATGACAATCTGCCCACACAATTTCACAACCTTCGGCCCTTCTCTCCCAAAATGAGATTGCCACCCTTTGTTAATTGCCTTTTTTTGTCAATCAATCAAAGGAACTTATCATCATTGCCATCCATTCAATGCCCCTTATATTTTTCCATTCTTGCTGTATTGACTTGCTCTTTCTCCTTTTCTGTGTGAATCGCAAAATGTCAAATGTTGAAACAGAATTTCAATTCAACAACATTGTTAAAACAAAAAAATTACAAAATGAAATTCAGTTATGTGACCTTTGTGCCAAACAAACAACAACAACAACAAAAGAAGGGAAAACGACCAAAACCTCTCACCATGGTCTCTTACTTTACAGACACTGAAAGATTCTCCACTTCAAATCCATTCAATGGTTCTTTGGATTTATCTCTCCATTTCAATGTTGAAACGAAATTACATTCTTCTCGAAGACATGTTCCTCCTCCCGTTCAGATTGTCATTCCATCTCTTCCACAGTCACCTTTATCTCCACAACCAACTCAACAACCTTCCAAACCAACAATCAAACCAAGTCATTCATCTGAACATTCTCAACCAATTCCTCCTCGTCCAATTCCAGTCCGTTCAACAGCAGCATCAAAATCACAATTCGTCAATAAGGTTCCATGTGAAGGTTTGACATCCAAAACAATTTCATATCAACCTCCTCATCGAAAACCACGTTTTGCTCATCCAAAGGATTTGTATGTAAAAGAAACCATGCAAATCAGTCAACTGCCAAGCATGTCTCAACGCTTGACTCCATCCACATTTACAACCACAACCACAACATCAACCATTCCATCTCCTCAAAAGTATGATCGATCACTCATGATTGCACCCGTCAGTGCTGTCAAAGTTGATCATTGTCCAACAGAAATGCCACCTTCTGGCATCCAAAAGATGACTGTCGTTTCAAAAACTAATAAGGGACAACGACAAGTTGATGAAGAAACTCTTCAAAATTTCACTCTTCAAACTCGTCATGAACAAACACTTTCCAACATGATGTCATGTAATTGTTCTTCATCGAGTGATGAAACGCCTGTTGCGATTCCTGTTCCAAGAAAAGTGAGAACTTCCATCTCCTTGTTCGAGTTGTTGAATCCTGAAGACAATGAAAGTCTTTAATTTCGAAATCTTGTTGACACTTGTTTTTTTCGCAAAGTATAACATCTAAAGAACATGATAAACTAAATGTTTCACATTATAACCTTCTGTGGAATCTTTCTTTAGAGTTCTTGTTTTATGTTAATTTGTTTTTCAAAAGTAAATCCACTTCAATCGACTTGCTACTCCCATGACACTCACTGTGTCCCATTCGCCTTTCTTGATAGGAGTGAATCATGAAATGGGTCCAATTAAAGTGATATCCTTGACATTCCAAGCTCTTTTATTCGAATGGGTGTTGATTATCCATATGAAAGAAGGAATGGACGCGCTTTAGGATAACTTCACACATTATATGAAATAAATCACATTTCGGTGAGATCCATGATTGCATCTACCATCTATCATCATCATCCATGAACTTAATGATGAACGACCCTCAAGTCTAACACTATCATTGAAGCTAGAGTTATTAGATCTTGAGGAAATGGATTTGGTTGTTACTTCTTTTCACGAGTCGAAAACTTTTACTCTTGAAAATCATTCATCTCCCAATATTCAACACGTGACAATTCCATACTGTCGGTGTTCACGTTCTTCATTTTGAGATCTCGAGTTTGATTCTTTCTGATGTTTCTGATCTCTCGTTTTGAGCTGATTCCCGCGAAAAAGAGAGACCACAAAACACGACTGTTAGTGAAAGTTTGTCATGATCTATAGAAACGAGAACATTATCCAATTTCGGAAACATCACATCTTGAATTGCTCGCGAGCTTTTTGTATATTCAGAGAAAATCAAATCATCTTTCAAAGTACATCGTATCTTCGAAAAAGGAAACCTCCTCTTTTTATTGTTGATGAGATAGTGACAATGACATATGACTGTTGTTGTTGTTTCTTCCTTTTGGGTCCAACTGACATACATATTGGCATGATTCATGTACATTTAAATGCCCAGAAGCGATTATCGCCCTTCATTTGTAAAAAGAATCCAATTTGTGAGTTGTATTGTGTCACAAAAGACCTGCACTTTCTCCCTTTTGGGGTTGATCGCCACACTTCAAATAGTTGAGCAAAATCACTCCATACATCAACAACAACATTGTTAAAACAAAAATTACAAAATGAAATTCAGTTATGTGACCTTTGTGCCAAACAAACAACAACAACAACAAAAGAAGGGAAAACGACCAAAACCTCTCACCATGGTCTCTTACTTTACAGACACTGAAAGATTCTCCACTTCAAATCCATTCAATGGTTCTTTGGATTTGTCACTTCACTTCAATGTTGAAACTGAGATACATTCTTCTCGGCGACATGTTCCTCCTCCCGTTCAGATTGTCATTCCATCTCCACCTCAACAACAACCTCCAAAACCAACTTTCAAACCAAATAGTCCTATTCAATTGACACAGCCAAGTCCTGTCGATTCACCAACACTAGAGAAGCCTCTGATTCAGTGTAGGGATTTGACATCTACAACAATTTCATATGGATCTCCTCATCGAAAACCTCGTTATGCTCATCCAAGGGACGTTTGTTTTCGAGAATCGATGCATAGGAGTCCACTTCCAGCTGGCATGGACAAACACTTGGTTTCATCCAAATATACATCAACAACCATAACTTCAACCATACCGTCACCTCAAAAGTATGATCGAGCACGAATGATTGCACCTGTCTCTTTAAAAGTCAATGAAATGCCCAATAGCATCATTGGTTCACGTCCTCTCTCACTTTCTGGTATCCACAAACCAATGGTTGTACCAAGAAAAGTGAGGACTTCTATTTCGTTATTCGAGTTGTTGAATCCTGAAGACGATGAATCAATGTAAAAAATTTATTACTCTAATTGCTAATTAATCTAAGTTAAATAAACATTGAAAAATAAAACATGTACATTTCATATCCATCGCCTCATTACATACACTCTTCTTCAATATATAAATACTGAGATTGTTACCGTTGTGATCAAACTGTAATCAAGACCCTATTACGATGGCAGTTATTAAGATCAAAGCGCTATTGACTGAATGGTATTTAATCAGACCAACAAGACCAGATTCCTTATACAAATTAAAAAAAAAGAAGAATAATTCAATTAGGATGCCCAGCAAGATCGGTAAAACAAGACCCAACCATGGATCCAATCATGGACCCAAGCACTCTAGCTCACTTCAATCATTAAGCGACTACATTGCTTCTGCTAGTTCATCTGTAGATAATGAGCCCAATTTGACAAATAATCTCAACCCCACTCACAATTGCTCTACTAGTGTTGACACTAGATTGTACCCAACTATTGATCCAATAGCTGATGAAAAATTGGCCGCTAAAACTAATAGTATGAGCATGAATAACCAAGACAACATTGAATTGTTGGATAATGAGCTGACCAATAACCTCAACATACAAGACATGTCAGTTGATGAAATTGTTGGTAAAACTTTTCTCAAACACAATAATGCTAAACTAGATACAAACAGAACTCTTCTTGACACTGATCAGATTTTAGAAATTGTATCTGTTATTGCTAGCCCACACAACCCTATGACCTTAAATTTCCAACATGTTGTAAAAGCCACTCTCAGAATACTCTCTGATGACATTAAATACGAAATCACCACAGAAAGAAAGGCTTTTAAAAACCATAAGGACAGAAAACATGTTTGGGAGTTATGGAAGGAAAGAATGAAGAATATTAACAAACTATTATCTGAGAACAAGTAAAGTAGTAATGTCCAACAAGACAATGAAGAATTCAACATCAATGACATAGCAGTGAAGGAAATCACTCCTACCAGATATATTGCTGTTAGATATAGCAAAATATTTGAAGAGAATGAGGTAATTGAATTAATTAAGGTCAACCTTAGTGGCAAATATATCACCATCAATCCGATTATTAAGCTCAATAATACCATAATTGTCACTATTGAAGATTGCGCTCAAGTAGAACAGGCTGTTGAAACATTACGTACAAAATTTAAAGAAGTCAATATCACTTCATCATGTGAAAACGACACCAACAAAATTATACGTGTCCATAATATTCCAATAGGAGAACTATGGAAAACTATAGTCAAGGCAGATTGGAGGAATGCAATTGAAAGCGATACTGGTGAACCCATTGTTGAAATTGCTACAGCTAGAATTGGTAAAGAAATGGCAGCAGTGATCACTGTCAAAAGTATGAAAGCCAGAAATAATCTATGTAAGGCAAAAACATATGATATCACTATTCCTAGAACAGAGGAAACAGTCACTATGAAAATCGACATACCATTCAACTATGCAATGGATGTGCAATACTCTGACATCATTGGTAGATGGCCTGAAAGAAATGATTTGATTAGAGCTAGAATACAAACGGAATCCTCTCTTGCCAGAAAATACAATAATGACCAACCTGTATCCATACTTATCATCAAGCAAGAGAAGAGAATATGTTTGATTAGACTCAACAATCTATCTAATGCCATCAGATTAGTAAACCATGCTGCATGAATGAATGGACATTGGATTTTGCTCTCAATTATCCAATGCTAGAAGATTTCCTGGAAAAGAAACCTGATACAGTTCACAAAATTTCACAAAATTTAGGCAGATCTTCTAAAATTGCAGCGAAAGACATTTCCTTTACTCTTGAAAAAGTGCAACAAGATCACCTAAAAGAAATCATGAGAATTGAAGCTTCTATGGATAAAAGAATTTCAGAACTTGAGGCAAGACAGAATCAGAAATTGGCTATGGGATTTAAGGAAATGGCTAATATTATCAGAGCAAATAATGAAGAATTAATGATTACCAATAGAATTGCTACTCTAACATTTCTGTCTGGTTGTACAAAAGATAATACCAAGAGGAAGATATATCAAGAGGAAATTGATGAGTGTCACAAAAAGCTAAAACTACTTGATTCACTTCAGTAGCTCCAGAATTATCTATTCTAACCCTCAACATTAATGGTCTCAGAGCAGAACCATTATCAGCCCTAAGAGGCTACCTCAACTCAATCACTCCTGATATAATCATGCTCCAGGAAGTTAAAAGCGTCTACATTGGTCCAGATTTTCCCCTCTATATATTATTCTTCATTTACATATTATCACAATCCAAGAGATTCCTGTGGTGTATCTATTTGCCTCAACAAAAGCACTTTCAAAGATATTGAAGAAATCATCTTAGATCCGATCATTAAGAATAACGCGCGAATTATTGGCGTGAAATGTAAAATCAATTCAATTAATACTCTAGTAATTTCTGCGTACTTTCCAAATCAACCAGCTGACAGATGTGAATTCGCATATATTCTTGACAACCTAATTGAAAAATATCCTAACTACAAAATCATTATTGGAGGTGATTACAATGCGATTTTATCCGAGAATCACTCCTCAAACGAATCTAGAAGAACTGATCAAAACATACTAGATCTTATTAACAAGAGAAATCTTAATTACTATCCTTTCCCTCATTTATCATGGCACCTTCATTATACTATTAACAAACAATCCAAGTCTATAATAGACTACATATCCACAGATTTTCCAATTGCATCTGGAGAAGTACTGAATGCCAACTTCATATCAGATCACAAAATGGTTAAAATTCTACTTGACCTCTCATGTCAACGAACACCTTTGTTAATTCGGAAGAAGCGTAACTTTCAAGATCCCAAAAATAAGAAAGAAGTGCTGGCCTTTAGCAAAGAATGTGTATCTCAAGTTAAGAATTTAGAATCTGATAACGACAAATGGCTTTTCATTTGTGATAAACTAGGCGACAAATTTGTGGAGGTCAATCCACCTAAACTTGATCCTAAAATTCACAAATATAATAAGCAATATAAGAAGCTCATGTTAATACTTGATAGAAATGAGCACGGATATCCTTGTGACAAACTTTTGACCGCTATTGGTAAAACTTTAGAACAGGTTCCAAAATGTCTTGCAAGTGTCAAAGAGAAAATCAAGAACCATATCAAATGGAGCCATGATAAGGCTTTGAACAGAAAGATGAAATGGTGGGAACAAAACTATGCAACCAACTCTAAACATCTGAGAAAGAAAATTTACAAAACGTCATCACCACCATACAAATTATCTATCGAAGGAACTGAAATTAGTGACCCCAATGAAGTTGCCAATATGATCAAGGACAAATATCAACAAAACCTCAACTTTAGAGGAAGAAATCATCAAATTGACATTACCAAGTTTTTCAAGTACAAACATTCATTAATTGATAATTGCAATGACAAAATACTCGATAGAATTACCACGGAAGAGAAAGAATGGATAATTCAGAATTTGAAATCCACAGCACCCAATGAACTAGGTTTAAGACAAAAAAACTATCAAATACATGTGTAAGGAATTACAGGAGGAAATTTTCAAATTATTGAAAATATCATTACAACTGGATTTACTCCTGAATCTATGCAAAGTGTCAGCATTCTCCCAATTCACAAAAAGAATAAGGACCACTCAAACCCTGCTAACTATAGACCTATTGCCCTTATGGACTCAGGACTTAAAATAGCTACTAAATTAATCACCAAAAGATTGAAGGAAGTGTTAAAGGGAAGATTATCATTAGCTCAATTTGGTGGTGAAGACGGCAGAGAAACTTTTCACAGAGTCCTTTCAATTTACAATATGATTGCTTGGGCAAAAAAAGGACAAGAAACCTTTTTATGGTTTGGCTGTTGACATCAAAAAAGCTTATGACTCATTACCGAGAATTATGCTTCGTGATGGACTGCTATTCTTAGGGATTGATGAAATTACTGCTGATGGAATTCTGGAAATATTAGGTGAATCTACGACAAAGTTTGTTATACCTAATGGTAAATCTGAATGTTTCAATGTGAAAGATGGATTGAAACAAGGCGACACCTTCTCTCCCCTTGCATTCAAAATTGCGCTTGAGCCTCTCTTACAATTTTTAGAAATAACATATAATGGTGCTAGTGTTGCAAATTATTGGAACATTAGTACAGGCGCATGGATTGATGATTTGAACTCATTTTCCAACGAACTACCTGAAATTGAAAATTCTTTGCATGACATTGAAACCTATCTTCATGGCTATCACATGGAATTAGATCATTCCAAAACTAACCTCTTCTCTGATAAGGAATGTAGTATCAAGACATTATCTGGAAGTACGATCAAAAGTAATGATTCTATTATTATACTTGGTAATAATATTACCAATAATACTGAGGAACAATACACTACTTCAATT